>NW_009632752.1:8459-38863 GCF_000690535.1 Cariama cristata | reverse complement strand
TCACCAAAGTGGGGGGGGGGGGGGAAGGTTTGTATTCTAACCATTAAAACTCAATCTCTTTAATCAGTTAAAGTGAAGTGTCACTATCAATGTCACTGCTCTATGTGAGTGCTTAGAGGCTGATCAAATCAATTCTTTCTCTTTGGTAAGCTACACAGAGCGACTTTTTGAGACCTTTTACTTTAATAATTCTGCTTATACCTTCATAAGAGGGGCTGTCGTGAACTTCAGAAAAAGAAACATATGTTCTGCCCTGGAGGAGGTGAGGAAAGATTAAAAACCTTGCTATGAGGAAAACTTTCAACAAAATTACGCACAGGTTTTCCTCTATTATCTGCTCCATACCTGTGGGCTGGTACAATCTCCCATGGGCAGGTACAATCAGGATTTTTCTTTTCAGCTCCACAGCGTAAATGGTGGGGCAGAAATGGTCTGTATGTTGACTTAGAAACGTTAAATTTGCTCCAGTCACGTGTTCTGCATATCACCATGTAGCCCTCACCTCTTTCTTCTCAAGATTCATCTGCATCTACCCGGTACAGACATTTCCCAGTCCCTAAGATGTTTTGTATCACTGGCTGATATATAATATGCTGTCAAATAGCAGCAATTTGGCTATTTTACCTGAAGTCAAGTTGGTTACAAAGATTGCTCTGCTTCAGAAAATTCTTCACACACCAATTTACTATCTCATTATGTTCCCACTCTCTTTAGAGATAATACAGTCACTTTAAATGCTCATTAATGTTAAAATTAAGAAAAAATAAATTAAACCCTCATCCTACATCTCTCTCTGTTTCTTAAATAGCTCATGCCCTAAACAGTTTGATTTTTATCTTATGTACTTGTCAACTAATCATCTTTGGTTGAGCAGTAAGGAGAACTGAACAATGTTTCTGATAAAGCTTATTAAACAGATGGACTTTCCCTTGGGAGGTAAATCACAGAAATGCTTACTTTATGAAAAGTACCTTTTTGAGAGTGAGGGAAAGATGGAAGGGGAGCAAGAAGAAATAGTTAGGGATCATACATGTGCCCAGTTTTCCAGGAGAACTGAGACTAAATAGCATCACAGCAGTCACAAACTTTGCTTCTTTGCAACTTTTGTGTGGAGGCAGGTCACTCCATTAATTCCTGGCTGATCATATATACATATGCGTTTTTGTTACCAGAGATGCACAACTTCCACCACAACCCTGGGCAGAAACTACAGCAGGTCGATTTGAGTTTGGAAGGGAGATCTATTTGAGGAAAACTCTGCATACATACACTTGTATAACCTCTCTTCTTCATGCGCAAGTAACTCCTTCCCTTTCTTCAGCTGTGCTGTCCAATACCACACTTCGCCATTACCTTCAGCACATACACGCTTATGGGTTATTATTATATACATGCTTATGGGTTATTACATGCCATCATTGGTTTGTCTACAGGGCATAAAGTTATTTGACCAACTACTTCATCCACAGTCACACTATGCCTGGCTCTTTGGAGGCCAGCCCACTACACCAGGTATTTAGGGAAAGCCAACATGGTTCACAGCTGCTCCAACTTCAGTCAGAGCTGTGGTCCGTGCCATAGACTGATCAGGTGGGCAGATGCACAGCAGTTTGGCCGAAGGCCACCTTTGGCACACAGACAGACCCTTCCGACAGTAGAGGTAAAATCCTGCTGCACAGTCCCACAAACTGCTGAGCCCAACAGGGAATATCCACACACAGGACAGAAATAGATCCAGAGGCCTGCTATCTCTTCAAACAATATGACTCAGCGAAAAAAAAGACTGAGGGATCTTGATATCCTGTACCCAGAAGTATCCTCCTCCCTGGACACAAAATATGCCCAGCTGATATACAGATACTTCTTTCTTTGAAAATCAAGGTATGGTTTATCATTTCAGTAAAGCGTCAACAGTCTGAATTACCTTTACTTGTGCCTTGCAGCAAAAATCTTTCTACCAGTCATCTGTGACCAAAGGAAAGACAGTCATGACAATCTGCATGGTCATGCAACTTCTTTTTGCAGGCTATAGGATATTTGGTGGTTTTTATTTTCAAACTTGAGCTTACTGAATGGGTACATCATCCTTAAAATCCTCTTATAATTGAGTGCGAAAATTTCTGGGGAAAAAATGTAAAAGCATCAGTATCTTTGAGCAAGTAGAAACAACAGAAAGCAGATTGCCAACTTCTTGCTCCAAGAACTTCTTATTCTTGTGTTTGTCAGCTTCACCTCATTTCCAATGTAGTGATCAGTCCTTCCTAGTACACACTAAGTATTATTTCAAACGTTGACATACTGGAGGTCCTGCCTTATGTATATCAGGTTGTGAGCCTTAAAATCCTTGATCCAGCAAAGCACAAACATGTTTTTAACTTTATACACAGGAAGCGAAAATTAACCTTATCTTTAGGATACTTTGGAAATAGAGGGTGAGGGAGGAGTGGTAAAGAAAAGCCATTTGCACAGTTCCTTGAACAGCATTGGGTTAATAATTTTTAAAATATTATTATATTGAAAAACACAACCCTCAGTTTTTACGTAGAACAACATCAGGATATTTTATGAACTCTAACAGACTTGAAATAGTACATTGTCTTCCCAGAATTATTTTTTTGCCTACCAAATGACAGCCTACATAATGAATTACACACACAATGGGTTTTTCATGAGGTCAAAACCTGTGTAAACAGAACTGTCTTTCCAAACAGCATTCAAACGCACAAAAGAACTTCAACTTGCAGTACCAAGCAGTTTTATGTCCCAAAGTCTTAATTCTGGAGGAAAACAGTTTAAATCGCCCATCACCTAATCGGACAGCAAGCTTGATGATACTGAAGGACGAGGTGCCAGAGTTAAGCTCTGCTGGCATTTGCTCATGAAAGCTGAGGGAAGAGGAAGGGAGAAGGAAGAGGAAATGAAGAAGAAAGGCCCCTCTGGGCTAAATAGTAGAAGTATCTGCTGAAGTAATAAAAGCTTGTATTGGTAACAATCGTTGCCTGAGTTTAAGACTCAGGAGCCAGTAGTTAATCAGGCTGCTCTTACCAGTACATTATTTCACAGCAGCAGCAGAAGTTACGAGCAGAGGAAACAGGCCCTGAAGGGCCACTTTCTTCTGGAAGCAGCACATCAGGGTGCTTCCAGAATAACTTGAGATGATCTTCAGCCAGGTGCAGTGAGCAGGAAGACAGACATGGCCCTGTCACCAAGAACAGACACAAAGACACTTTCACTTGAGCTGCAATTCTGGCTCATTTTATGGAGCAACGGTTCATGGACAGATCTTTTTACACACAGAGCACCTGCTTTGAGCCTTCTCAGGCATCATACATTTTATATTAGGCCACAGATATAAATAAGTTGAATGGGGAGATTAGAAAGCAAGTTATCTGTTTGGCACAGATTTTCATTGGTGTGAGGCCCTGAGGACCAGCAAGGATTTGCCACAATAGGTTGCTGACAGCTTTTCTTCTGCAGCACATTGTCCTGGCTCAATAGCACAAGGTCAGACTGAATGCCTTTTTGCTGCCTTTCTGCTTCTCCTAGGGAGCAATTGCTTAGAAAAATATCCCTTTACTTGACAGGTTTGTAACACAAACAAAAAAAAAAATCCATCCTGGTTGTGGTTATTGGACTGATTGCTTAGGAATGAAACAGCAGAAGACTAACAGTGTCATAGTCACTGAACCACCAACCACATCGACGTAAACTTAAATGCACATGAATGATAGCTGACTAGGGATAACCTGGAAGACTAAATTAATGAACTGTTTTGTTTTGGTTTTTTTTTTAAATCTAATACTCACACTTCATCATACAATTAGCAATCAATTCCTTCTGCTTGCAGAAAGCAAGCCAGGGTAATTAACTGCAAGAACTTCACACACACACCCCTGTATGCAAAACTTCAAGTCATTCTGCAGAACATCTACAGCGAGTGTGATGGAAAAGGAGACAGTTGCTTGGAGATTTTAAACCTGTTGACAAATTACAGCTATCTTCGTACATTCTCAAGATGAGCACTTTAAGGTTGACACTTTTATTTATACAATAAAAGGAGATGCTGTGTGGGAGGTACTGACACACCAAGGCTAAGAAAGAACATCACTTTACATTAAAATAGTCCCTATAGGCATAGCATTCCCTTTTAGGATACATCTGGAAACAAAAGAGAATGCATGTCTTTAATTTAAAATCAACCTATTAGATATAGAAGTTTCACAAAGAGGCCTCCGCTAATGCTCTGGTCTCTTGTGCTCAAGAGGAGGATCCAACCTACACAGTCGTCTGCCCCACACAAGACCTCTCCCTGAATGAGCAGCTGTGCCCTCAGCATGGCTGTCGGTATGTCTAGGCATCAGGGCTTCACAAAATATCACAAGTCAGTTGTGTTCAAATACAGTGAATTTTCTGAGATCTCCAGAACAAACGCTGTGCTATAATCCCACAAGTGTACATAAATTACCCTTTTAATTTATACTTGCTTTACTTATACACCACCAAGCAAAACATCGATTTGACCATTATTATAAATATCCTGTAACAGTAAAGCATTGTTATTAGCAGACTGCCAGAGAAGGCTAGGTAGGGTACGTCCAGCAGCAGCCCACCTTTCCTGTAGGTCCAGCTCACCATACACTCTCCTGCCCCCACCCAAAAAAACCCTATACGGTACATCATGATTTAGGTGGTGTTACTGAAGAAGGCTGTCCTCACTGCAGTGCTCAAACTGTAGAGCTGAGTTCCTGAAGGACGCCTACCCAAGGCAACCTTATGGGACCAGATCTGGGTGTACAATGGGGCACCCTGCCCCACCAGCATGGCACAGCTCAACAGTCCCATGTGGCATCCGTGTAGGGCTAGCTCCGCTGTCCTCCCACCCTGCTCCCCAAACCGCAGGGAGGTCTAAGGGCATAAGGGACACTTGCCCACGTCTGTAGGCCAAATTGGCCCTGAGCCCTTTCAGGCTCAACATAGGAGCTGAAGTAAAGCATGCGGGGGCGGGGGGGGTCAGGGTGTGCAACGGCAGCAGCACAGCAGCAGCAGTCCTTGAAGGACAAGGAAGAGCAGAGGCAAGAGCCAGGGTGCAGGAGAGAGGACTTATAGTCTCAAACTATGCCAGGGGAAGTTCAGGCTAGAAATGAGGAGGCATTTCTTCCCAGAAAGGGTCGTTAGGCATTGGAATGGGCTGCCCAGGGAGGTGGTGGAGTCCCCATCCCTGGAGGTGTTTAAGAAAAGCCTGGACGTGGCACTTAGTGCCATGGTCTGGCTGGCCTGGTGGTACTGGGGACAAGGTTGGACTCGACGATCCCAGAGGTCTCTTCCAGCCAAATCAATTCTGTGATTCTGTGACTTGGGGCACACTGTTCCACCATGCCACACCACACCAAGGGGCTTGCCCACAACGAGCCAGTTGGGAGCCCATGAAGAAAGTTATCCACCTAATCCATGATCCCAGTGATGCTTTTCATTAGGAAACTTGCCTTTGCATTTAAATAATGCTGGATTTATTATAAAATAGATTTAATTTTTTTTAAGGGAATTTCTGACGTCTTCTGTCTCCTTAAGCATGGTCCTCATAGTCTCTTATATCCTACTGTATTTTCCAGGATGCAAAACGAAGTTTATTAAAGAAAGATGAACATTAGCCTCTTTACATACATTTAAAATTGACAGAGCTTCTGCCGCTGGTACCCAATGTCAATAACAGAATTGGGACATCAATACAAAAACATTGTCTTAGCAAGTGCATTTCAGCTTTGCTTCTCTTCCTGTTTTCTTATATTGATGACAAACATGATCCAGATGCTGTTTTGGAGATAGATACTCAAATGCTATTGTTAATTTCCCCATGAAAGCAAGGGTATAGGTGATTTATGACTATGATGTATTTTTTATTAGATAAATACAACTGTCTATATGAAATTTGCTGATCTACGTTTTTGTTTTTAATGTCACCATAATGCTACTATTCCAAAGGGATTTACAAGCTGTTTACAGAAAACAAAGTACAAACCCATAACATAATCTAGCATTTAGCTTGGTCAAATTCAGAGGAAACTAATCCATGCAATCCAGTTACACTGAACTGAAAGCAAAAACTGAATGCAAAGCGCTGTATATAAATCTATATCAGAGATATTAATAGATGTACTTGTATTTACTTTATTCAAATTAGTCAACCGAAGAGTACAGTAATGATGGTGTTATAAGCACAATTGATATTATTGGTTTACTTGCATTAAATATATTTAGAGGTTTACATTGGATTTATATTGATCTCTGGCCTTCACAAAAAACAGAAAATGCAGGAAAATAAGGGCATTATGCAGTGACAGTACACAGCTGTATATTATCTCTTCCTGGTATGAGAAGTAAAAAGAAATTTAGGAAGTTGGCTAGCATACGCATCCATCACAAATATTCTGCTAACATGCTTTCAATTATGCACTCACAAAGGAATCAGAAGATCCTAATTACAAGAATGAAAGATAAACCTGAGCAAAATCCCAACAAGGGCAACGGCTCAGTCTGTGTTTCTGAGAGATGCTGACACTCGCACTCAGGGGGAATAGCAGATGCTCAGCACAGCTCGCTGCTGGGCCTTCAGTGAACAGGATTTGTTTTCCTGGTATTTTTCTGGGCTTCAGAAAATTTAACAGGTTTTGGATTCATCTTCTTGCTTTAGACAAGAATACCCATGTGAATTCCCTGCCTCAGACTCTCAGCTATGCTGCATTTGGAAATAATATGGGGGCCTCTCCTACCCAGCTTTGGACGGGATTACGGCCAAGCAAGTCTTCATGGTGAATCTTCGGTTAAACGAATAGACTTTGGAGGATCCCAGGTGGCAAAAATAAAGAGGAGAGTCCTTACGGTAAGGACATTTTTTCACCACCTAGGCTATCCCAAGCAAAGATAAGATGCCTCAATCTGGCCCATTTTCTACAGCACCATCTTCCCAGGCTGCACTGGTACACACAGGATGAAGACTACGGTCAGAGTATTCCCAGCTGAAATCACCAAAGATGAACCAGCAGTCACTCTAAGAGCCAAGTTGCTGGTACAATGCTCAGCCACAAAATGAATAGGTTTGAAACTCATTTCCCACCCCACCATAACCATACTCAACTAAAAAAATGGGCTCAGTGCAATCACGAGGTCTGAAATGAGTGCATGCTGGCATCTTGTATTTTCACTTCCAATAAAGAGTAGATATTGGCATCCCCAAATTAATCTTTCTGAATCAATGATCACCAACTCCAGTTATCCAGTTTCCCTGTTCTGCATTATCGGACTGTCTGTCTTACAGAGAGAGTTTATACTTATTTGTAAGCAACCCATGTCCCTGTTAGAATTTCTGGTTCATTCCACTCTCTTCCCCCCTCCTCCCACTTTTTTATTTTAGGTCTGCAGATGTTTTCACAGACAGGGAAAAATTTTATTCCATTCTTCCTCTAGATGACCTTCCACAATTCTAGCTTATCAGATGGTGTGCTCACTTACATACAAAAAGAAAGAATGCAAATGTGGATCTTGATTTTAATACTAATTAAATGCACTAGAATAATTCTGTAAGTTTTATGCTCTACGTTGCATAATTTTAAAATAACCTTAAGCAGTGCCTGACTACTTCTACAACCTACCAGCATAATGCACCCAGGTTATCCTCTTCACTTACAAACCACTGACACTCACTGGGATTGCTAGTGGTAAGAAAGGACCGTGGGAACATTAACTCCTCATTGAACAAAACTTTGCATAAATCAAAATCCGTTCTTGCTCATATAATAGAAACAATTTTAATTAAAACTAAAGGAAATGGAACAGAGGAAAGAGTCTGTAAGTTAACGGGTGACCCCAACCTAATGAAGGAGAATTCAACCTTAAAGGGTAAATTGAAATTTCTTGAGTCAAGATGGAAATCCACAAATTTTGATCATGATTTTATAGTGTCAGCTTCTGTCAATCATTCACAAATACAACATTCACAAAGAAACACAATATCAGAATAAAAACTAAAACTAAAGAGGAGTCGAGATTTACTATTACCTTTTGAAACTTCTTTGTCATGCTTTTCATTAGGCACTGATCTTTGGGAAGAGATGTTGAGCAACAAGTCTCAACAGCAAATAGCTCAGATCAAGGATAGTGGTGGTGGCAATGGAGTGGCATAAGGTGCAGCCCCTTGCTAGCAATAATTTCCATCTGAAGCAGGATTCTCTAATACCTACTCAATGAAAGGCCTCCCTCCTGCCTCAGTTAAGCTAAAAAAACTCTCTAGACACCACGCTCTGATTGCAATTAGCTATGACAATTAGTTTTACTTTGATTTTGTCAGCGTGTCACGAATGGGAAGCTCTGTCTCGCTCGCTGTAGCAGCAGCAGGGCAGCAAATCATCAGTTCCCACATGCCCCTGGCTCCTGCAGAAAGAGGAGGGGAGCAGGGGGAAAGGAGCAGCCCTTTGGGCAGGAGGAGGGAGGGCAATGACTACTGCAGGGGGGCAGGAAGCAGGAAAAATTATGAAACCTAGCTCTGACATACCCAAAGCATAACTGGTAACATCAAGACTTTATGGTAAGTAGTAAGTAACAAGAAATATGTTTTCCTCGTTATCTTCTTGTACCAGAGTATGTTGACTGGGGATAATAGCAAAAACTCATGCTCACTTGCTCCCTTTTTGTCTCCACTTTTCAGTTGTCCAGTTATTTAAGATCAGGAATAGCACAACTTCACTGCCATTAAGCCAGCTTCATCCCCACTGGAAGAAAGAACAAGATTTGGTTCTAACTAATTAATTATTATTATAATAAATTATAAATTAGTCTGAATTATTATTTATTCAGATACAAACATTCCAGACGCAAAAAGTATTTGACGGCAGTAAGGATTTGCTCAGACCAAAAGGAGTTACAGATGAATCCAGAATAATTACTTCCAGACCACAGACATTCATTCTGGAATAAAACTGAGAAGTCCATGCATGGAGTTACCTAGGAGTCCAGTCTGAACTCTGAATTCAATCCCTCCCTTCCTCTGAATTAGCTCTATAGTGCAGACAAGGCACAGTTAAGCTGCAACTCAAAGAAGGCAGGAACAAGTGGCAAAATTGCTCCTTAAGGACTTACCACAGATTTTTTTTTTATTTAGGCTAGCATTATTCTAACCATGCATAACTCTTATAATAAGCATTTAATCAACTAATCCAATCACCCAGTACTTTTTCTCTCCCCTTTCCGGAAGGCTGGGTTCTTATTTGCTCATATCTAGCAAGCAACTTTGTACACTCCATTAGATTTTGTGTCTCTGGAGCCTGGTTCAAATTCCACAGACTTTATTCAGTCACCTTCAAAGCACTTATATGATGGTCCGTCAACAACTAAAGCTTAGTACAAAGTCTGCTGCAGAAAATCTTCATGACTCTTCAGTTTACAAATTTCCACAAGTCCAGCTCTCAACAGAGCTGGAGTTTGGTCAGGGACCATGCTCCCCTCCAGCAAAATGCTTCTTCTGAGTACCAACACTACAAATTTGAACTCCTAAGGTGAGAGCTGAGAAGAGGTCATTTTGATCCATGACAGGATCCATGACAGGGACTCTGCTGTGTACACTCATTCCTCAGATGGGGCACACAGATGGAAGTAGCAGTACCAATGTTTCTTATTCTGAGACATTAAACCTAGTAAAACAAAGACTGAAGAAATGCAGTTGCTATCAATAAGTATAATAGGAGAGAAACCCTGGGAAAAGAAATTATGTGTTTAAATTCAAGTTCAAGGTGGAATAAGAACAAGTAGGCGTAAAACTAGCCAGACACAAATTTAGGGTGAAAGTTAGAAGGTGGGTTTTTAGCCAGTATAGCAGCTAACCTCATGGAGAGAGTAGAGGGCACACAGGACTAAATCTCTTTCTGATTATACGATAGCACTGCTCAGAGAGCAGGAGTTTCATTCAAGAATTCAAAAGATCTTTTCTAATCTTCCATTCCTATAATGCAAATCAATAAGTTTTTCATCCTCTGGATAATTCTAAATCCTCTTTCCATATTTGTTGGTCAGCTCAGGCTATAATAATGTATTTTGAAACAAGAGATTGTTAGAAAAGCACCGCTCACTTTTTTTACAAGTGGGCAAAGAGAGGCAAGGAGAATACGCGATGTGGCCAAAGAGAGGAAGGAGGACTGCAGAGGAGCAGGGACTTGAACAGAAGTCGGTCAGGTTTAACCAGGGGACTGAGTAGACCCATTGGGCAGTGTGTAATGACCGGGTTAAGAGTGGCACTTCGTACAGTAGCAGTTTGCTGGAAGGGTGTTTGTGTACCTACTTGGTCACTTCTAGACTTGACAGAAGAGATTGAAGTGACTACTGAAATGGATGGAAGGCCCACTTAGAAACAAATAGGGGTTTTTCATAAGATGGAGCTCTGCCCTGTACCTTTTCGATAACATCACATAAACTTTGTCTCCTTCACTGTCTTCCTGCCCCTCAGCCCCCCCTCCCACAAGGCTGCTCCTTCAAACCCAAAATCTCAGAATTCCACTCGGTGTTTTCAGGCAGTAAAATATTATTTGTCATTGCATGTGAACACATGTTTTTGTTGTGGGTGGAATGTATTCAGCTGCTGATTCTTGGAGAATTACTAAAAAATAAAGATACCTGGGGGAAAAAATATGCATTTTTTTGTTTACAGTTAGCAGCTGTTACTATCTGATGAACTAAGGGTTTATTTGCAATAGTATAAAATAGAAACATGACCACAGATGTAGTGAATATGGAGTGATGTTATTTTCATTTCACCATGTTTTTCTCCTTGTCTTACATATTTTGACATGAAATTACAGGGTATTTATGATGCTACACAACTTATGTTTTCTATGTACACAAGGCTCCTGAGGAAAAATTTGCTGAAAACGTCCTGTTCAGTTTTTCTAAGATGGATCCAGGGAAAATAATTGATAGGTACCACCACTGCATTTAAAAAGGATGAAGGAACAAAAGGCAAAAGGAGAGGTTAACTTTTTCTGATTCCCTATCTGAAAACAACAGTCACAGAAACACAAAGCTCTTCACTTCTCATATCACTGAAGCAATGTGATCTTATCCGATAGACCTGTCAAAGTGAATTTCTAACATACTGACTCACAAAAAAATGTGTTGAAATGGTCGGACTTACACTTACAGGAGTCAAGAAGTCCCAGGCTGAGGCTAGAATTTGTCTTTATCTCTCCTAGTTGTGCTGAGAGAGCAGCAAGAACATTATGCTACATCCCCTTCGTTGGCAGACTTCTTCAGTGCATGGCTGTAAGACTAGCCCGGATCAGAAACACCTTGTGTTTGTGGAATTCAGTCACTAAACTTTACCTGAGCATGGTAATTTAATGGACTCAGATCTTGATCCAGTATCAGCACATTTCAGAAACAAGTTTTGTGGTTAAACTAATGAACAAGAACAGGGACTGACAATGGAGATACCGAAGGGCCTAAAATCAATGTTCACATACAAGAATTACAGTCAACACAGCTGCAGCTCAGTAAAATAACATTAATGTAAGTCTAGGCCAACGTGAAGGTGGAGACTTTATAACCTCAGAAAAAAGACTCTTTTAGAAAAGACCTGGGGAAAAAAAGAAGAGAGAGAGAGAGTGCCCTCAGATGAAGCTCAGGTAGTGAATTCCCTTCACTAGCTACTTGGGACATTCAGCAGCTCTGCCTGTTCTTCAAATCGTACTTATTTAACTTTCTCCCCCCATCATTCACATTAAGAAACTTTAAGAGATGATTCTTTCTAAATTGTTTTTCTAGTGGTTGCTCACTGCAGGACTGCTGGCAGGTCTGCACTAGGACAACAGCAACTCACCGTTACGGTTCATTAAGGTCGTTCTGTCGGAATAGTGTTCTTCTGCTGACATAGACGGGATCTGCTGGGGCAGGTCCCTGCTTTGCTCTATGTATGAATAAACCCAACCTGCAGTGAAGTGATGACAGGGCAATTTAAACCACACTACGTCATACGCATGTCAGGTCCCTGTGCCGCTGCTTTCTCACATGTAAAAAAACACCAAATTGCACAGTAGAATGGAAGCGGGGGCAGAGCACGTTTCTCATATTTTCAAACACAGAGTGATGTGTGGTTTGCAGGCTTCTGCCTCAGAAAATTCACAGACACCTGTGGAGAAAAGAGGACTCCGGCTTTCCAGGGATACTTTGTAAGTTGTGGCTGCTGTATTTTGTAAAAAGTTCCAGTGAAATAAACCTCCCATCTTATGTGAGCAGGCTCTTGTCAACTATCCTCCAAATTATTGTCCTGGAGTTAAATTCAATTTAGGTCTGAGTACCCACCTGATCTTTGGCAAATGACGGTATGCCTCTTCATATTAATATAATGATATCTGGTTTTAAAAAACATTCATGTCAGGAACCCATGACACATAAGCAAGAGAAATTTGGGCATGGTAAATAGTCTCGATTAGAAAAGACTCAAACCAAAGACAACTTTGAACACAAATACGGAGAAATGTTCCTGACTTGCATTAGAATCAAATAGCCTTTAATTTTAACTAGAGTCCTTGGTCATATTGAATATTAATGTTCATGGCTAGAAGTGGCAAGTCTGAGACAGTCACCATCTCTCTTCAGGCTGCTTATATTGGATTCATTAGCAATTTATCATCTACGTAAAGGCAGAATTCAATTCCATCTGTGAGCTCCAAAGCATATAAGACTTGGCGTACCTGATGAATTGCAGATGAGCAGGAACTGGAGTTACCATAATAGAGGTTAAAGGCTTCTGGAAGCTGCAAAAATTTTATGGCATTATGCAATTTGGATAATAATTATAGTCATCAAAGGCAGAATTTAAATAACTCTTCAGAGGAAGCAGTTGCATAAACTTGGAAACATCCTACATTTTTTCATCTCAGATACAAAATTAGAAGATTGTTTTCGGGATTTCTAACCACTTCAGACATAATTCCTTTAGATTTTTTGAGCTTCAATTTGATATTATTCAATTCATGTTCCTTCCTAAACGTGAAACACAATCTTATCTGCAAGCATTGGGCCAGGCTGGGCTACCTGAACAGTGTTAAACAGAACTTAGAGCCAGGGAAACCAGCAGGGCAGCCAGAAGAGAAAGACAACACTTGATGTGAGTAGCAGGGGAGCAGTCTGGCCCATTAGAGACAGGTTAAATCTTAGGGATTTAACTGCTTTGCTTACAGACACGCAGTTTCAATAACACAAAGGCTATCCATTCACCTTTCCCCTTTGCACAACAAAACTTAGGTGAAAGAGCTGCTTGTGACAAACAGCTTTCCTAGCAGGCTGCCTCTGTAAGATTGGAGAAGACACTGAGGTACCACGCCGTCTAGAACTGAGTAGCAATAGTGGCTTTTACTAAATAATACCAGAGCCTGTCTTTAAGCCTTATTACCTGACCTGTCTATTATTAAATGCTTTGATGCGTAGAGTAGGCAGTAGGAAATCATTTGAGGAGGGAAGCAGTAGGGGATAGGAATAAATTAATCAGATATATCCCCCTAAAGCCACCTTATAAGTAGAAAATCCCTCCACCAGTACTTCTTTCTCAGCATTATATTGCAATTTAAAGCAAATAAATACAATGGCTGGGTTTTGCACACAAGCATAAGCAGAGAGACAGACACCGCATGCAATCTAACAGGGAAATGGAAACACAAAATATTAACTCAAGCTTGTGATCCACAGTTAAATTGGTGTGCAATAAAATGGAAATGTCATGTGTGATCATGGTTTCTCTATGTGTGTACATACATTGTTTTCTGAACTTTGCAAAGCATTAGTTTGCCCTTTAAATTAAACTAGGAACTAAACCTGCAGTTGTATAAAGGTCACTGTAGTGTAAAGGTACTCACCACTCTAGAGCTTGACACTATGCAAAAATAAGGAGTGAAAAGCCAAATTCAACTGAATTATTTATAAAAAGCATTTAAGATAACATTTTTCTCTTTGGAAACTACTATTATATTATCAGCCACTGAATAAATACTTTATGCACAGCTTCATGAAATGAATATAGAAGCGAAAACTCAACCTAGTTTATGCATAACGGAACAAGGAAACACAGAAATGTGACCGCGAACAAATCACAAGGTTGCCAGAGTAGCAGGACCAGAAAGCACAGGCTATCCTATCCACTACTCCTATCTCTCTTCCTCCCACCACCCTCACTGAACTTTTATTCACACATTAGTCTTCAAAATATCCTCACGTGGAAATCTGACAGGAAGCAAGATATAAAAAAACGTTTAAGGGTCAGTTCCAAGAGAAAACATGAAGGCGATGCATCACATCCTCCTACCAGTGTATTTCAAGTGGAAAGGAAAGATTGCTTCAAATGGAGAGGATGGAGCAGCATAGAAGTTGGGAAGAAAATTGAGGTTAATACCACAGGTGTGAATAACACAGCTGATAGAAAAGCAGAGAGCTGTGAGGGACCTTCGAACTAAGGACACACACACACCAAAAAAAAAAGCTTAAGTGCAACACAGTTATCTTCTACCTCCACCCTCTGAATGGCAGAGGAAAATAATTTGAGCAGCTGCAATTTTGAATGCAACAGAAGTGAGGAGAAAGGAGTAGGATGCTGTCATTGAGAGGGCAGATGAGAGTTTATTTGTGTTAGATTGAATCAAAGCCTGAAGTCTTTTTTTTTTCCATTCACAGAGAAGCATGTTGAGTCAAAGATGTTCTTCAATCCTGTGCTAATTTATCTGAGTTATATGTCAGTTATACTACTAGTGATTGGCCACTCATTAAACTTTTTCTGTGAGATGTAAGCAAGAAGATGCAAGGATAGTAATCATTTGAAATATAAATGAGATACAAAAGCTAATGTAACACTTGCAAGTGATTAAAAGCTGAAAAGGAAAAAATAAAAAATGAACGGGAAAGCTCGAACCCATCTGGGTATTATTTAAAATTAGAACAAGTGATTATACAAGCAGCCAGAGAGTCAGTACCTCCCACCAGTCCTAAAAACAAAAACAAAGCAGTAATGGAGCTATAGAAGGTGCGACAAACAGAGAAAAACAGTTAAGTAATAATGGATTTTCAGACTGTGTTATGTAAACAAAAAAAGTTCTGCTTTCATTTTTCATCTTTAAAAGAGAAATGTGTATTTTTAAAAACAGTAGAATCAGCACACTTCCTGTGATTTGTTGTGTTCTAGTGTCCTCCAATGGATACTTTTGAAAGTACTCACGTTATAACAGTGTATTACAATTACAGCTGTGCCTCACTTACTGGTTTTTGTATGGCATTTATTGCAAGGTATTGGTAAGGGGAAACAATATAAGATCTTACAGACTCTTCACCATTTTTCCCTAAATGTGGACAGACATTAGCCCAAATTACCTTATCTTCAAAAAAGGAAGGAAGTATGACCCTCTGTCAAGTTGTAGCAGTGCTACCTGAGGACTCACCGAGTTCGATACTGATCTTAGCCATTCATTCATCTTGTGAACCCACAAAAGGAGAAAAAATAATAGGATAATGAGAGTGTAGGCAGCTCTCAGTAGCTATGTATAGGACAAAGACCTCAAAGCAGGATCCAGCAGTCTCTGGAGATGCATGGCACAGCTGACAGCAAGTCTCTGGAGCCACAGCTTCTCCCCCTTCTTTCCAGCTGGTAAATTTGAATAAAACACCACTGAAGAAACATTCAATACTTTCATAGCTAAGTGAGAAAACACTGAAGTCAGCACTCATTTACATTGATTTAGTTGATGACATACTGCTGTCACTTGGAAAAGTAGCAAAAGTGGGGATGGTTTCATTTCTTTTTGTTTTTCAAAGATCTAGATACAAAACTAGCTCTCATAATTTATAATCTGGAAGAATGATGCTCTAAACAGCTTTTCTGGGTACATGGTTTTGCTTTAGTCATTTTAGGCTTCTTTACATGGCAAAGCTAATGCACAGTAAGTTGGTGCAGCAAACTTCTATCCCTGTGTCAGTTCACAGCTCCCAGGAGCCATGGCCTTCCTCTTCTCCTGATCACCGATCCTCATCATGTCTTCTACCAGCTATGGCTGTCTTAGCCCTGGCTGCACCATTCCCTAATCCAGTCCTTGCACCAGTCATCTCCTCCTCGCTACACTCACTTCTTCCAAATAGTTCCAAGCAACACCTTTCTTAGAATAACCTTAAAAGCCATGGACACGGGGAATGAAATAAACTTGCATTAGTCACCACTTACATGGAAATGAAGGATGCCTTTGTGCAAGGTGGATTATCCTGCTTCCAAAGAAAACAAAGGCACGGGGCACACCTAGTATGTACTATGAATATACACTCATAGAATAGTTTGGGTTGGAAGGGACCATTGAAGATTGACTAGTCCAATCCTCCTGCCATGGACAAGGACACCTTCCACCAGACCAGGTTGTTCAAAGCCCCATCCAACCTGGCCTTGAATTTTAAATACTGCCGGGGATGGGCCAGCCACAACTTCTCTGGGCAACCTGTTCCAAGTGCCTCACCACCCTCACAGTGAAGAATTTCTTCCTTATATCTAATCTAAATCTACTCTCTCTTAGCTTAAAGCCGTTGACCCTTGTCCTGTCACTACAGGCCCTGGTAAAAAGTCTCTCTCCATCTCTCTTATAACACCCTTTAAGTACTGAAAGGCTGCAATAAGGTTTCCCCAGAGCCTTCTCTTCTCCAGGCTGAACAACCCTAACTCACCGCCTGTCTTCACAGGAGAGGTTCTCCAGCCCTCGGATCATCTTCATGGCCTCCTCTGGACTCCCTCCAACAGGTCCATGTCCTCCTTGTGCTGAGGACCCCAGAGCTGAAGGCAGTACTGCAGGGGGGTCTCACCAGAGCGGAGTAGAGGGGCAGAATCCCCTCCCTTGACCTGCTGGTCACGCTGCTTTGGATGCAGCCCAGGGTACGGCTGGCTTTCTGGGCTGCAAACACACAGTGCCAGCTCATATTGAATTTTTCATCCACCAGTATTCCCAAGTCGTTCTCCACAGGGCTGCTCTCAATCTGTTCACTGTCTAATCTGTATTGATATCGGGGACTGCCGCAGCCCAGGTGCAGGACCTTGCACTCCATTTTGTTGAGCTCCATGAGGTTCACATTGGCCCACTTCTTAAGCTTGTCAAGGTCCCTCTGGATGCATCCCTTCCCTCAAGCATGCCAAAATGTGCAAAAGAGCGATTAGCACGGAGCAGGTAGTGCACTGTAAATTCACATCCTAGTTTATTTTGTGCCAGTCCACCTATCAGACACAGCCTTCAAAACTCAGGCTCAGTCAAAGCAAGTCAGATGTCACTAACCCACTGGCTCTTGTCTCCAGGGATTCATGGTCCTCCCAGCTGAACATAATCCTTAGCTCCCTTCAGACAACATCTTTACATGTATCCCCATGCAAGTCCTAAGCAGTAAAAAGACTGAGGAAAAGTTTAAGAACTTAGAACTGTTATATGCTATTGGCAGCAAGCATGTGACTGATGATCTCTGCCAAACTTACAAGATTTAAGGTCTTTAACAGAAGTATACTTACACCCTAAAGTCCTGTGTCCTCTTACACCTCTCAGTTTCCTCCTACAATACATAAATAGTTGCAGTTTTCTCTCTCTCACCCCATCTCTCCAGAAATTGTCTTGAAATATTACAAGACAACATCCTTAATGTAGGTTACAACTTAGATACTGGGCACTGATTGTACTGCTAACAGACTTCTGATAGCTTAACATGAAAACACAACTTTGCACAAAATCAAGGCTCAACTAAATAGACAGTTATTTTGAAGAGAAGAACCCATTTAAAGTTGAAGACCACAGCACCCCGCTTAAGTCAGCACCTTGAACAACCATGGCTGTTTCATCACTATTATCTGGATTTAAAATACTAAGTGTTAAAGAACACCATATATCCCATTGACTGATCCATTCAGTCACCATCTTACATGCCTTCTCCATGAATTTCATGTTGCTATTATACATAAAAAGCAAGACTTACTAGGTTTCTTTACTGTAAATTTAGTAACTGCAGATCTTTCACTACTGCTCAGTGTGCTTTGAAGCTGTCTTTCACACAAAGCTATATAACATCCTTTAATTCTCTCAAGTACAAAGTTTAGTAATATACTTCAAAGCCCCCTTATACACAGAGATGTCTGACACATTCTCAAATTCCCTGAAACAAAGATCTATACTCTTCCGTCTAGCTTCTTCAAAAGAGAGTGTCCTACAGTTTCACATTCCATTAAAAACCGGGGGAGGGGTTATATGTTATAACATCTGCTACTCTGACAGAAAATTGTTTCTAGTTTCAGAATTCTTTAAACCGTTCTTTAATACAGTTTGGATTCCCTCCCGTCTTTCATGTCAATCTTTTTTTTTTCCTCAGCAATTCCGATCTCTGAATTTTTGTGTTGGTATTTTTTTGGGTTTTGGGGGTTTTTTATGATCTGCAAATAACCAGAAAGGAAGTTAGACACAAACACTATAACAAACTTTTGGAGATGTTGCCTAAAGTACCTAAATCTCAAAAGTGATAATTTCTCACCCTCCCCAACAGGATTTAAGATTTTAATAAGCCCATGGTCACATAAAAACTTTTACAGAAGTGCAAGAGGGCAAAATCCATTAGCAAGTAAACAAATTGGGGTTTAGGATCTGGTCTTCAGAGGAGAATGCAAAGTGGAAGTCCTGTTTCTCGGGCACACAGCCAGATCTTACTATTAACATGAGTCAGTAGGTTGCTGCTGGAAAATTGTCTGCCCCAGTTCCCTCACTTGCTTTTACAGGTCTGTCCTTAAAGGCAGCAATCAGCAGGCCCCCAAGCTTCCAACACTGTATCCTTGAAATCCCATTTCAAAAACCTTTCTGCACAGAGGCCAGAAAGAAAACCTCCACTACTCTCCGAGGTCTATTTTCAGCTTACTAAGTGGTGGTGAGAAGGGATTTATGCTCAGAGAATCTTTTTTCCTTTTCCCTTTTTGCAAAGGTGCAGAAATATAAAAGCCGGTCAGCACAGCCATACGAAAGCATCACTTGGGATGCAGGGCTCATTGCATGCCTTACTGCTCAACCCCAGCAGGTTTTTGTGCCTTGAAACTGCTGGGAAAGGGGTCATACGTGAGCTTAGCAACTCATCCTGACCAAGTCAAACAACTGAAAACCATTCTAGTTCGATCAATTTCTCTTATAATTTGCCAGCTTTAGTGGTAGCCTTTGCAAAAGCCCTGAGCCCTGTGCAAGGCTAACAGGAAACACCAGAAGCGACCGTCGGACCTGGCGAAGGCAATACTATCAGATCACAGGACCTGCAGACTGACAAAAATGCTAATCTAGACCCACTCCTGCTGATAAGCCTGTGGGTCTCATTAAAAGACAGAAAAGAAGGAGAGAAATGGCAGTACCAGAGAAAGAGACAACTAAAACCAATACACTGTGACCTGTGACAGCGCACCAAGTACTCCAGTGTCAAAAGGCAGTCTCGCCTCTATTTAAATCATAAGCAGGGATGTAGGCAGCTTTACTGAAAAAATATTCAAAAAAGCCTGCCTAGTGATGCTCTCTTTAAATGAATGGGTTTAGTTTTTTATATTTAAAGGAAGCAACAGTTCTAGATCAATGGTTCCCAACCAGGACTAAATTTCCACACACAGCTTCCACTGAGAAAAAACAACAAAACAATACTCCAAAATTTCCAACATACCATAATCTCAGCTAAGGTCTGCCTCTGTACATATTTATCTGAAAGAGCACACACACATGCATACATGCAAAAAATATTTTTATTCACTACTAACTGGAGAAAAGAAACAAATGTAGAGACTTTGCTCCAAATTCTCTGGAATTCTCTATGGCTCCATAAAATATCCAATAGTTAGTGTGAAACGTACGATTTCTATGCGCCAAGCAGGTAGAGTTCTTTGCAAATCCATCTTGAAAAGACCTGTCAAACATGTTAAGCATTATTCTAACTTTACTCCCACTTAGTGGCAAAATGGTGTCACTGAAGTTGAAAAGAGCAAAATTAAGATAAATGCCACGCTTTTTTGAATCAACTGTCTGATGTAAAGCCTTCTCAGCGGCAAGAAAGCTGTGCCTTTCAAGATTTTAAAAAACAAAAACACCACTCTAGAGACCAGTCCTCTTACAGTATGTTTTTCTGTATGGCTTCAGATTATTCTACATAATAGAACCATTCCCAGATGAGCTACCGCTGCATTTTTCTTTCCTATTACCACTAGACCTTCAAGTACATTAAGAAAGACTTGGCATAAACTGATTACTTTAAAATTCGTTCCATGACTCTGCACTGGCACTGACTCACTGCTCTAGACCTTGAAAGAATGCCAGATTTATGGGCTGTCTTCAGTAACTGGCTATTTTACCTACATCAGTTTAAAAAGATGGGATAAGTAGTTTAAATATGCCCAATGTCATAAACATGACTCATCTTTGTAGAAGTCTTAGTATCACAGAGCAGAGCTCTTTCTGCTGTTTAAAGTATTACGTACCAAGAGTCTGGGACGTGCAAGTAGTGCATTAAGATTACAAAAAAGATGCCCCTTGAGAAGCTTTATAACTGACTAATACAGACATACAGAGTGCTTTGGAAGGAAAGTTATCTTCTCTTTTAGTGATCAGAAAGGATGCAAATCTGGATGTAAAGATTTGTGTGCTGTACTGGTGGAAGGTGATGCAAACAAGGAGCTGCGTTATACTTGGATGGTGTTAAGAGAGAGCCAAAGGACTCCACGTCCACTGGACTAGCCATGAATGGGCATTCCTCAACCCATATGCTCTACCTTAGCTCACTCGCATTATGTCATGTTTTTAGAAAAAATTAAGTATTTCCTGTCCTTGAAACTATAATGAAAAGTTTCCTTTCTGCAGAAGCCATTTTTTCTTAAATCAGCTCATGGACTGTACTTATAAAAAAAATAATTAAAAAAAAAGTTACAGTACTTGGACTTGCAGGATAAATACATAGAAATTCTTGATAAGCAAACCTCAGTGTTTTAGTTAAAACTAGTTGTGTCGATGAGTGGAAACATTCATTAAGAATAAAATTCTCATCAAAAGCAAAATTATTAAAGCACAGAATCATATTCCTCTCCATTTTTTCAGTGTGATATCAGTAAAGGCAAGTATAAAAATTCCGTCACACGACTTACTCTAAAGCATATTCAGGAGGGAACTGGAAGTGCTGCAGTGAGCTGGGCCAGAACAACTGCTGAAGATTTAGAACAAAGATACAGTTTACAACCTAGGTCCTCATGTGACTCAAGTTATAAAATTATCCCTGTGAAAAATCACCAGTACTACAGAGCACACAATATTAGAGAGGGGGTTTATGGTCCACTTGTTACGAAAGTTGTAGACACGGAAATACTAAAAGTTATTTTCTATTGGAAATCTGAAAGAGCAACATATAACAAAGATAATCCATATATTAAAGGAGAGCATTACAGTCATTTTGAGTCAGTGAGGTGAAGCTCACCTGCAATCATCTAGCTCCCTGGATCTGGTCTGCCAAACAGTGAGCAATCAAACTGCACAAGATATTGTTGCTCTGTAAAAGTCTGTTCATCTGTCATACTTGGCAAGTGTTGGTCATGTCATATCTGTTCCTTGCTCAGAAAAAAAGCTGCTTATGATATAAGCAGAAGCCTCCTGCCCTAGTAAGAGTCAGGCTTTTTGACTCCCTCCAGAACTCTGCTTTTCAGTGTTGGGGGGTAATTTGCTGAGGGTAGGAACTGGGAGTTGCTGCACAGCTGCAGCCGTGGGTCTGTCTGCGGTCACTTACTCCACCGAGAACACGCTTGACTTGCTTTCTATCTTACAGAAATCAGTGTACAAAGTGTTTCCTGGGTAGACACAGCAAACTTCACACCATGGATAGTCTTCGAGATCATGATTCTGTAAAATGCTGAGCATTTGAGTCCCAGTGCAGCAAAGTATGTGTGTAATTTCAGGAATGAAAAGAGTACCACTGACATATATACTGTTAAATTGTGTGGAGAGACATCTGGAATCTCATCTTTACCTTACGTGCCTGTGAAGTACTTGGCATATGATAAGTAGTTGGTGTGAGCAACAATCAATGCACACAAGAATTTTTCATGCTTCTAATTATAACCAGTACATTCAACATCTTGCAGGACTAAACCCTCAGAGGCAGCATACAGAAAAGACAGGAGAGGGGGAGATTTTGACAGAGTATCAAAGGGATATGAAGCTGGATTTCTGGAAACTGGAATCACACGAAGACTAAAGCTGACTGAACAAGGGCTTACTGGAAGTATTTGAAGAGCGCAGTCATAATATCCATAATACAGCATTGCTAACTCCTAAATTTGGCTTGTCTCTCAGCCTACACAATGTTTTTCTTGAAAACTCTTATTCTGAAAAAAAGAGACATGCAGACAAGGTTTTGAAAAAGAAAATCTTGGCCAAAACCAGCTCCTCAAAAAGCAGGTGCTTGAGGATGGCTGGAAGGAGGCAAGGAAACTTCAAAAACCTTCCCATTTCTTGAGCTCTCTTGCTGGATCTCTGAGGGTTTTCTCATTTCTCCGCTAGACCAGACTGAAGTACTACAGTAGCCTCCACCCTGCAAATTGCCTGGTGCAGTTCCAGCTGAGACTGCTTGGAGGATTACAACCTTAAACAGCATTCAAAGGGGCAGCTGAAACTTAACCTCATGCTAGAAAATTGCAAATACCTTCACACAACTCAAAGAAAGGCTGCATGTGCTTCACGTGAAAATGCACAGGTTTAATGCAAAGCCATTCAGCAGTTAGTAAAGAAAATAAGTCTGTATTCATGTTTGAAAAATCCTCTGCATTAGTTTTCATAATGTTTTCTAAGTACATATTAACATTAGAAGGAGACAAAGGGCAGTACCTTGAAAGGTGGCTTTCCTAAGGCATTTCATCAAAGCAGGATTTACATCTGGCAGCAAAGTGAGATCTCGCTCCCAGACAAAGAGAAAAATTGCAGGCTGAGGAGTTATTTTAAAACCTTTTCTCCCCACAATGATCCTTATGTATTGTATTAGCACTCCACATTCTACAACTACTTTTACAGGCATTTCAACCTGCAGGGAAGTTAAAGAATACTGCAGCTAGTGAATATTATTATTCCTACTTCTCATCAGTGATTATAAATATTCTAATCATGCATTATCTCATCTAGCCTAGGAGATATCAAGGTAGCTCCTCAAATACATTTCTGGTGCTTCACAGATTTGGAGAGCTTTATTCTTCTCATTCTGCAGCTGCACACTTTATGCAAGTCTGTTAGGGAACGCACAGTTAAAACATCTGAATAAATTTCTGGATTTTTCCTCTCTATTCTCAGGCACATGAATTTGAGGATTAGAGCATCAGAAAAATCACCTTCATTTGAAAAGGTCTTTAATGTTCCCTCCCACAGGATCTAGGGACCACCGATCACCTCTGAAAAGAGTCAAATCGGTTATTAAGGATCTACATTTAGAGACTTAAATTTTTAAAAGTTTTGGTCATTCCCTCTCCCACCTTATAAAAGGACTACTCTACTCCTGCTGTTTCAGGTAGTTACATGGATAAATAGAGTTCTCTTCAAAATCTTCCAATATTGTCTTCACCCCACCTCAAACATAGCCAAGGATTATAGGGGAAGGAGAAGAATTCAACTACAGAGCCAAAATAATGTCTCGCCAAAAGAGGCCAGCAAGTTCACAGCCATTCCAGCTTTGCAACAACTTCTGCCCAGAGCATTGCCTTGCCACAGAAGCAGAAAGTACTACCTTCACAGAGTCTCCAGTCCCCAGTATTTCTTTCCTTTGGGCAGGGTGAGGGTGTTTCTAATTACCTTTACCCTCAAATAGCAATCTTACTTAGCTGGGGGATATCCTAGACTGGGGGTGGAGGGACAGGGGACACAGAGATGTTGCTAGGTGAAATGGAAAAGCGGGCAAGTGCTAATAACACTTACAGCTATTCAGTTTCTACAACCAACAATCTGAAGAATAATAGAAAGGTTGAATAGGAAATTGAGTGAAAAAAATAGATTTTACCCTTGAAGATGATTGTATAAATCTACAATCATCCAGCTTTTCAAGACTGCAAAGAAGGTAACACCTAATTTTTATAATGTGAATAAGAGGGATAAAAGAGAAAATGAAAAAAATGCCAAGATCTACTTATGTGTTCAAGGCAACAAAGAGGTATGATCCTGTTTTTTTCTGCTGTATTTCCAAGGTCAAACACAGCCCTTTGCTGTAGAAAGTAACAACCACAAGCACACACCTACAAAGCAGCACCGTGGCAACACAGCATCTGCAGGTAGGAATTCTCACCGAAATCCTCTCAAAGTCACTAAAACTGCTGGAGTCCAAGATTTGTAGCAGGCACAGCGCAGTGGCAGGTGTGCCAGGCTCTCCGGCTGGACCGTCGCCCTTCTTCAGCACCACTTGACTTCCAAAGAACAGAGGCCTGGGGGAAAACTCCAGATTTGGCACAATAAGAACGGAAAGCCTTGCATTCATTCTCCTCTCTGAGAATCACAAAAAGTCTTACAGACGTTAATTTAAAAAAAAAAAAAAAAAAAAAAAAAAAAAAAGACTTTGCAAATCCTTCCAGAAGCAGAAGGACAGCTTTTAATAGCCATGAGTTCAGTGGCTGCTGTACAACAGCAATTCTATACAGCACCCAGAAACAAGGCGTAAGTCAAGTGTGAAAAAGTGAAAGGTATTAAATGACCTGTAGTAGGGATTTCAGTAGAGATTTTAACTGCTTGAGACGGATTGTGTCTGGAACAGAAGCATTAACACCCTTATTCTTCCTAAAACTGCAATACCATCTTTACTGACCCTGAGAGATCAGTGCCTTTCTCGATAAAGCCCATCCGCAGGTCATTAGCACACTAGTATTTATCACAAAGCTGTTTCATTAATGACTTGCTCGAAAGGGTCAGCACAACTCTGCTCTTTGAAAGATCCCTCAAAAATTATCATATTTGAAGACTTTCAGCATGGAACTGAAGATTAATTCTTTAACTTGAAAGTCATTATGGGCTGCTTAAATGATTGAAGTAAAGAGAGAAGGGTTTTATGAAGTTCTTACATTTATACAGGATAGCTATATTGGGAAAGCTCGCTTTCTTTTAATTAGATTAAAGTGCCAAGGAGCAGAGGCAAAAGGCACTTCACTGGCCAAAATCTCTTGACTCCTATTCCCCATGCAATTCCACCAATCCAAATTCCTACCAAGTGAAGCGGAGCCCTCTGTTTGCTCAGCTGCACACTTGAATCACCTCAGGTTTCTGTAAGGGGATCCTCCAGCCTAAACTAAGGTTTCTAACATTCCAGATCTATGGAATTGGGACTACCTTGCATTTCTTGGACAGCATGCGTTACTCTGTCTATTGCTGCATCTTAATACAAAGACTGCATTTTAATCAAAAGAATATGTGCCTTGCCCACAATTTATTATTATTTCACTGGAATCCAGCAATAAAGTTTGCAAACAATTTATTTTTTAAAGTGTACAGTAGTTTGTAATTGCTGGTACTGCACCCTTTATGTGCTGCGACTAGCAATTCAAAAATAAGTTATCACCCATAACTGCTAATTTAGAACAGGTTCTGTGCTATGTCGCTGCGTTTACCCCACCTTTAACCAAATTAACTTACTCAATGCATTTGCCAATATTGCAGCAGACAGAAAACAAGGCAAGAGTACAAACACAAATTGTGCAGAGTTCACATTCTAAGCCCAATCTGAACTCTTGAATCATATTTAGTTTATTAGAAGTGAATCTTACTCAGACGCATGGCCAAGGAAGATATACTGGCTCACACAAAAAACTTGGATTTCTAGAAGTGATTCCTATTGCCACTCTTCCAGCTGAACTTGCAGCAGCAGCAGCTACCCTTGCAGCCATCATGTGTGTCACATTTCTGAACTATTTCAGACAGCGAGGTCATGAACTCTTTTTTTGTGCCCTAAATCTGGGGAAATAAGGCAAGATATCCTTGTAAAAGAAGTTGAGAAATTTAACATTCTTCAGAGGCAAAAGTACGTAAAAATGAAATATTTGTATAAATAAGGCTGGTTGCACCTAACGTCATTTATCTTAGCTTTTCCAACCAAAGATTTACAAGAACACAAAGTCTTGCAGAGTTAGTTATAAATGTAGAAGTTAGATTTTTTTTTTCATTGATCTGACCTGGGAAGAAAATAAAGCCACTTCAGAATATACATTAATCAACTTCAGAAGACTCAGATTTGTTGTTTTAGCATATCATGCCACAAAAACTTGCACAGTAACTTAAAATAAACCAGTAAGCAACAGCAATGGCTACTTTAAACTACCTTTGCCTCCTGCAAAACATACAGGCTGGTGTTTCCTTCCTGTGCTAGCTGCAGGAGTGGCTGGGGAACCCCAAAGCTCTTCAGGTTTATGCTATGCCAGGGTGCAGTGCCTCTGCTCAGACCATGAACGGGAGTAATAAAAGAAAAAATGCAGAAATTCAGATGCACCACAGCCTCTGAGGTGGTTTCTGCTTTCCAGGAGTCTCAAAAGGCTTATGGGTGCCTACAGCACAGTGCAGATGCTACAGCTGTGCCAGCTGCACACCTAACCCCATCAACTGCACAAGTAGAAGGGTGAGAATTAAGCAGTTATACTTCATGGGAAGGAGAGGAGTAGTAATAGCCTGACAATAAATTGTCAGTAAAGATAAGACTGATAACAAAAGGAATTAATCTGAAGAGAGGCCATGATGGTATTCTGTGAAAGGAGGGAAGAACCTGTTTTCAACCAGAAATACTCAGCGCAAGACAGCTGTTATGGAGAACAAAGGCCTGGAACTGCTGTCCTTTCCCCAGATAGTTGCCCACCCCTGCCTCGGACCCCGCACCTCGCTGGGTCCCCGGAGAGCTGCAGGCTGAGCGGCTCCCACAGGCACTCTCTCCCACACCTCAGGCACAGCCACATGGATCAGCTACAACTGGTACTTTACACTGAGGGTAAACATGTTTATGGAGTCAGCAGGTTGTGAAAATCTGGCTTTAAGAAATAAGCTGCACAGGGGACCTCCAGCCTCTCTCCCATTCCCTCCTGCAGGACCCATAGCACATCTCATTTCTTTTTTTTTTTTTTCCCTAGTTAATCCAAGCTGATGCTTTCTAGTTTACAAGCACTATCTAGCCTACATAAGAGGATGAGAGCGGGGAGCAGAAACTAGGGATCCCCTACCCAGCCAGTACATATCAAGATGGTCCAGCTGGTCAGACTGGGACACGCACAGCCCAGAGCCCCCGCTCCCAGGTCCATCCATCAAGGCAAAGACCTGCCTTGCTGGGCACCGCCAGCCCAGGGGCTCCACCTGCCCTGGGACTGATGCAAATTATTTTACCTAACCCAGACAGATTTTCCTGAAGCTAACTAGGGAGTTTTCACATAAACTGCTCCACTAACAGAGCCCTGGAGTTAAAAACAAAATTAAAATCTCTTGGTAGGACAGAAAGGGACTGAAACCAGCTGCAGGTCAGTGACCTTCTGTCTTGGCACAGCAGGACCTGGGAGCTGAACCTGCATTACTGAAATCTAAGATGCAATATGGCACAGTAAGGTAAGAATAACTTCTATCAGCAACTTCAACCGTTTTCGTTCCCCTTAATTAGTCCTGTATGTTGTAGCAGGAGGAGGAGTTGTGGAAGCAGATACGGAAAACTGCAGAAAAGTAATAGTTCAGAGCAGCCAGGGTTTGCACCGGTTTAAGTAGCTTCGAGGTCTTTGTGATCTACATGGCATACCAGTTGGAAAGAGTATTAACACTACCGCAGGCCAAATTATGCTCTTACGCATAACTGCTACAGTTACAGCAACTTCATCCACACGCCCAGGGCATTCCCAAGAGTTATTTTTCCAGTCCAACTTAGCCGGGGAATGAGCTCTCCAGGCAGCAATGGGAATTCCTAACCTGATACTTGAGCTCCTCCATGTGGCACGCAGTAGTCTTAATCTTCCCTGTGTATAACAAAGAACTTCCTTATTCTTCACAGGGTTTTTTCTTTCATTATTCTTCTTACAGAAAATTAAATATTACCAAAGATACCGTATTACACCATGGGGCAAGAGCGATTAGTTCTGAGGATAACGAAAGGAGAACAAAGGCAGCATTACTCTGATAATTGCTATTAGTCACGAATGGGTACTTTCATAACATGATGTAGTTAATTTGCATGTTCACCAGAAAAAAAAAAAAAAAACCTGTTCTAAGTTCAGATACAGATCAGCTGTTTTAAACAGTCAGCTTTGGACAGAATCATACATGAATTCAAATAGCCTCTTGATTAAAGTAGTGCCCTTCCCATGGTGAAATCTAGCAAAATGGATTCTATTATGTTGAAGATTTACAACTTCTGCTCTGTCAAGCTAGAAATAACAAGACATAGAGCAGGTTTATTCCTTGAAAAATTGATAAAGAGGTTTTTATATTAAACTGCAGCCAAGGGAGAATCTATCTGCCTTTTTTAAGGAGTATCTGGAAATTAAAGATGACATTTGTTTAGAAGAAAAAGGCTTATGCTTCCAAGTACATCAGTACAAGAAAGATATTAAGGACATTTATTTTTCCCAGCCATTTAACTTTTCAAGTTGTTTTGCATGCTGTACAATACTGTTCAGTCAGGTTTAATTCTGTGCTGAAGGCCAGTGTCCTCTCCTGTTCCCGTATGCCTACGTGGCAATGCCAGTTTACTTACACATGACTTAACAAGCTCACACTTGCTTTTCCACTGACACTGTAAGAAGCACTGGTGAAACTTCTCAGGTTTAAGTTCATTTGGGTTTTGATACACAACCACTTCTCATGTCATAAATTGAGTTCTTTAATGCGTATACTCAATATTTAGGTTGGTTATGGTAGAGCTCAGATTTTGTTTTAAAGAAGTTGCTTTTTCTTAATGGAAACTTTAAATTCCGCATGTTTTTGTTTGTTTTGTGGTGAGTAGTTGTTTGGGGTTTGGGTTTTTTTTTCCACACTAGCACGAGAAAATCAGCAAGCAGAGGACACACATCTGAGCTGCTTCAGTGGCAACTAGGCCACAGGAAAGGAAGGAAAGGTGTCAGAAAAAAATGTGACCTTCCCTGAAATACCTATATGGAACTTACAAGCAAAAGAACCGTATTTCAGGAGGCAGGCAGGCAGACATATCTACCTCCAGCATCTTTCCCAGGGTTGCATGGATAGCCCATTTTCAATGTTCCTCATTTAGCCCACATAGGCTTTGTGGAAGTCAAAGGCAGTGGATAGCAGACAGCAGGGAAGGGAAGTCAACCAACCTCACCTCCTCTCCCTGAAAAGTAAGAACTTAGAAAAGCTGGTCAAAAAAGGAGAAAGAGATGCTCGCTATTTTTTTTATTCAAAAGGAGTGCGCTCTCCCTAAAAGTTTTTAGCCATTTGAACTTTGTGCTTTTGTCAGGCAATTGTCCAGTTATCCCCAAGGTTTCCCAAATCTGAATTTGCACAAACTAGAAGTAAGTTGATCATTCAGTGCTTTGGCTCTCAGGAAGATGAAGCCAAGCTCATAGAGATTCCTGTTCTTGGTAACTTTATTCTAGCCATCAGAAACTCGTGAGCTTCATACATTCCCCTATAGCCACATCTAAAGATCTCAAACAATGCTTTCAAACCTGGCTCTGCTGTTGCCCTTGCTTTATCGGTTGTTACAGACAGAGGGAGCAAACTACTAACCAGAGGGAAGGGAAAGGGCTCATTTGGTGAAGAAACTGCTCTAAGAGGAATAGTCCTACAGCACGGGTGGGCAACGGATGGCATGAGGCCTGCTCATCTCACCTCCGATCTGTACAGCCTGTTTTCTTCCACCTAAGACCCACATGCCAGTCGAGAGGCGGAGTGTGTTTCCATGTTCAAGCACCATCAGTGAACTGCTTTTGTTTGATGCATGGGAAGGCTCTCGCTTCATTTTCGATAGCAACACGAGGCAGAAAATAGGAGAAGCAGGGAGATTTAAAATTTTTAAAAAGAGGGAAAGGAAAAAAAAAAAATAAGGGGAGGGGGGAGCATTCGTGTATCCTGAGGAGATTATGTCTTACAAAGCATCATTTAAGCTAATTCCCACCTACAGCCATGTGGGTACCTAACAAAGTCTGTGGCATTCGCTGTTAAACAAGCCTCCTATAATTAATGCTTTTTTTTTTAGTATACTTAACTTTTCTTTTCTTGAGAATATTTTTTGTATTATGCATTAGAAATCCTATGTTTATGTTCCCGAAATCCTCATTTTCCACAGAGCAAGCAGAGCAATGAGAACTTCCACATGCAATCCCATTCCCACGTCATACCCTGGCGGGACTCTTAGCTCACCAAGTCCTTTTCCTACAG
>NW_009632752.1:6780-8428 GCF_000690535.1 Cariama cristata | reverse complement strand
GAATGCCAATGCCTGTGGTGGGCAACAGCTTGCCAAGCATTAAGCTGAGGCCTCAAGCTTACTCATATAGACCACAAGGCACCTAATAAAAAGGAAAAAGCATTTCTTCTCACTACAAGCCCCATCAGAATTTGAGCTGATGTTGTTTTGTTTTCAGCGTGGTCACGGCATATTTCCCATATGAATCACTCTGCGCAGCCTCTCCTCCCATCACACACACACGCGCAGTTCCTCACGCTCTGGGCCAACCTCACTCTACAAGGGGCCTTGGCATCTCCTCCCTTATGCTCCATGCTGTTCTCTATGGTCCCCCGGCTCATTCATCAAACCTAATTTTTAAAAGCTAGTGTATTAGAGTAGTGGTTACAGCTTGTGGAAGTAGTTAACAGACAGATCAAGAAGGCAACTGAGATCAAGGTTTCTGAAGATGATAGGGTGAGCTCATGAGACCAAGTTTGTGCAAAAAAAGAAGGTGGGGGAAAAGGCTTCACTTCTGGGAAATCTGAAGATGACTTGACCAAGACAAAAAGCAACACTATTGTGCAAAGGGAAGTTTTAGGAGGATACAGAAGGGTATTTACAATGCGCATAGACATCACAGACATTATATTCCAGAGAATTCTCATGAACAAATCCCATCCATTACCTGCAAAGATTTCTCAATGCATTATCCCACCTCTGTAGCTACGACATCTGAGCTCAAGCCCCCTCCTCTCTACACTGCATCCCAATTTTTTAGGTTCATTGACGTTACAGAGCACCTATTTCCTTCACATACTGAGTGGACAGCATCCACCATAGGCATGACCACCTGTCCCCAGGAGTAGCCAGCAACAGCCTAGAAGCTGACATCACCCTTTAAACATGAATGTAGAAGTTAAGTTATTTTTTTCTGTTGGCAGGGGAGGGAGGAGGAGAGAATGTAATTAAGTGCTTGAATGCCTAAGAGATCATTTTTATTCCAGTTTATCCAAAGAATGCAGGAGGTTTTAATCTTGGTTTGAGGAACAGAGATTCAACCAAGCTTCTGAATTAGCCCAACTGTCATGTATTTCTCACTACAATTAAAAGATCATATACCAGTCTTCAGGTCCCCCAGCACCCCTTCCCCTGTCCCCACCCCCCTTTTTCTTTTCTCTTTTTTTTTTGCCTTAAAGATCATTGCCTTTCTCCAGATTCATCTATGAAAGTCAAGGGATTTACACCCCCTGAAAACCATAATACAGCAACAGATCACGCACTGAATCTAGCTTATAAACCTATTCATTATAACCATAGAATGGAAATTAATGGCCAGATCCTCAGCTGCAACCATCAGCTCAGCTCCATTAAAATCCACCCTGCGGCCTGACCCCCCGAGCACTGACCTAACTTTGCGTTGGCTGACAGAGTTTCCACTGGCTTAGCGGCAAGCAGGAAATAGCTGGGGTGTGGGAAATTTCACCCCAGCCATGCCTCCTCCTACCCCAACCAAGCTCCCACGGAGCTGGTGCGCGGGCTGCACGGCCGCCTGCCTGCCTGGCTCCCTCCCTGCCTGCCTGCCCGAGAGGCCCCTGCGCCTGGGGTGTTCATCCCAGGCAGCCACATTACCGTGCTGCGGCCAGCTTGGAAGACCTTGCTTTGAAAACCGGTGTACAAGCGGTCATAA
>NW_009632752.1:0-6698 GCF_000690535.1 Cariama cristata | reverse complement strand
TAAAGTTTTCAACCAGACATTAGGGTGAGGAGGAGAGTAAGCATGAGGTAAGGCTCTCAGAAAAGCCTAGTGTAATTAAAGGAGTGAGGCACTGGTGTTCCTTTTTCCTGAGGCAGACAAATTGGAAACTTTCCTTCTCCCTCTTGAAGAAGTCAGTTCTTGCTGCCATGTGTGTTTTTGTGGAAATACCAAAGTCCAAATACCTGCCTCTGTGTATGCTGCAGAATTCTGTAAAAGTTTGTTTAAATAAAAAAAGTCTTTAAACTCCAGTGCTTTTTAGGTATTTTAAACGAGGAAATTATGCTATTTAAAATAACAATGGGATACTTAGTGTACTATCACTGATCTCTTGGTACAAAACTCACTCATTCCGTGTTCACTCTACACAAGCTTTACATTTTACCTTTCCATCAGAAAGAATAGTACCCACCATGCAATAATTTCCATCTTTCCATTACTTTTCTTGATATTCTACCTCTGGTTTAATTTGGAGCCTAATGCCAAGAAACTGGGGGGGGGGTGGATTAAAAAAAAATAAAAATCAATTATGAACATTCCAACCTTCCTGATAAAAAAAAATAAATAAATTTTAAAAAATCCTTGATTTAAAGTTTTACTTTATATACTGTCAATTTCCCAGTAGTCTCATTTCTCAATCAGAATTTGAATAATCTTTACAATTTGTATTCCCCAAAACTCAAATTTAATGAGTTAGTAGGTATAGAAAGAGAAATAACAGCTGCAGCTTATCCCGCTGTGCTATTCAGTAATGACAATGTTATACCACATTAGCAATTGTGACATTAATAAAAAGAAGCCCATAGGATTAGCCAGAGACAGCTGACTTTAGTCAAATGTAGGTCATGCTTTGTTTGCTCAGAGCTGGGTAATAAATTTCCAGGTAAGTGCTCTCATGTGTCATACATATATGCCAGGAGCATAATTTCAGCTATACTAAATGATCCACATTCTTAAATTTCTGTAAGCCGTTTTTGAATTATTGTTAAGCATTTAATTCCACAGCAGCATCTTACAGGCTACTTAAAGTTATTAACTCATATGACATTATGGCATGTTTTCTTTCTAGTGGCAGCTAATAGCATCTTGATCTGGTTTCCCTTTCACCTTAAGGTATCTGCAACTCTGAATTGTGAGTATTTAACAAAAGATACTTAGCAAGGAATCAAACCCACTACATTTTGTAGCTCTAGCTAAAGGGGAAAACAGTATTTGGAATCAATCCAAGCAGCAGCAAGATATCTTCTACCACAGAAGGGAGGCTTTAAAAAAAATTTAAAGGAAATAAAAGCATAGCCTTCAATTAATAGTACAAAAGATCCTATCTCAATCTCTGCTACTTTGGCAAACCCTCAAAATTTGGATTGAAAGCAGACCTTTAAACATATTCATATTTAATCTCAGCACAAGATGTGCGTATTGTACACTGAAACCTTAAAGGCCAAATTCTGTGTTCAGTAACACCCTGGCAGGTTCCAGCGGGAAAGGGTGAGTGTAATACAGCAGAAGCTGACCTTGAGGTTGTAATCTTACTTTTGCTATTTTTTTTTTTATATTATGGTAATAATTAGAGCCACCAAACAAGATCAGGGCCTTTTTGTACAAGGCACCATCCTGACACGCAGAACACAGAGGGGAACTTTAGTTATCAAGAGCTCAAATCATAGCTTTTTACAGATGGGGGACTGATCCACAGAAAGGCTAAATGACAGATCCAGATGGTTTTAACTCCACCTAAGTCTCCCGCCTAGAGGTTGCTATGGCTTTAGGCAGCTACTCATCTTGCTCCTTATTTTAGGGGCAGCAAGCTCCCTCCTTGCTGCCCGGGTGTCACAGGGACTGGCTGAGCCATGCCCCAGGTGCTACAAGTCCCACATAGGGGGGGCCTATGGCTGTACCTTATTGCATGTACCAAGGTCATGCCTTGTCATCGTATTTACAATTAATTAGTCCAATCATTTCTGAGCAACAGTGGTTAATTTCTTGACTCCCTTCTATTTTTACCCACGTCTTTGCTCACATGTATTTACACATCAGCCAGTCTTTGGGGGCTTCTGAAGCATGTCAAGTGGAAGAGCTGACATACCTACAATTCCAGCTGATTTTTTTGTTAGGTTGTTTTAATGGCATATATTCTTGAAATAGAAATAAAGACCATGAAAGTAGTTTTTCCTTTGGTAATTAATAAATCTTGAGATCAAAAAGGTTGGGGGGTTTTGAACTAAAATGAGAAAGTTTTGCAGTCTTCCAGCACAATTCATCAAGTAACAGTTTCTTCAAAGCAATGATGTTTTACCAGTCTCTTTCTCGAAGGCTGCAGTTGTTATCTTTATTACCATTCATTGTTATGAGTGAAGCAAAATGCCATAGGTACATTTGTGGCAAAAGATATTCTTCCTGTGAGAGGCAATGATTTCCAGCAGATCCTGAACACCTTTGTGCTTGACTTCAAGGAAGTAAAGCTGGTCAGCATTCTCCGACAAGTCTCTGTATTACAACGTATTAGAAATACGGGCTGTTTGTAGTAATTCCTGCCCAAAGATAATTCACACACAGAGAGAAAAGACGGACAAACAACACAAAAAACAGGGGCACAAACGACAGTCTGAAAAATGGGTAGGTGCAAATTTGTCTTAGAGTCAGAACCATGCAACTCCAATAAATATTGCATACATGTATCATCCCAGAGCAGCACTGGCCAGCCTGCCTTTTATTGATGATTTCTACCCGCTTTGCAGAGGGAGGGAGAACCTAACTGAACAGCACTCAGCCCCTCATACTTATAGGCAGATGAGGCTGATGAAGCTGTCTCACATGCATAAACATGCACACACCACACAGAAACATGCTCTCTTACAGAAAATGGTCTTAACAAAATGAAAGCATCTAAAGAAAATATTTTGTCTGAAATGGTCTGTATTTTTCCTCAAAATAAAAATGAAATATTTTCCGTGGGGAAAAAACAAATAAACAGAATGTGTTGAAATAAGTGTGTTTGGTTGGGGTTTTGTGTTTGTTTTTTTTTTATAAAGAGAAAAACAAAGAAGACCTTTTGGTGGGAAAAATCAATCCCTTCACTGATGGGCTGGCTGTCTCCCTGTCTGCACAGGCTGATGCTCCTTTGTTCCCAGCCCCGTTCCCTGGCCTTCCAGCTGAGCCGGTGCCTCAGAGGATGCCTCCCAGCTCCCTCCCGCCGAGCACAGCCAGGAAGGCGGCTCACTGCCCACCCTCCTCACCTCCCTTGTGACCAGGGGCCAAAACCCCTCTTCCCACAGGACACAACGCTGGCCTTTCCAAAACACTCATATTCCCCTTTCCCTTTTTTCCCCACTAGAAAAATAACAATGCGAGCGTCTTGTTATTACTTCAGGGCATTTTTTCCCCTCCCTGTTCCAGCCCATTTACAACGCAGCGCAGAAGCACTGCCAGGGTGGTGGGCAAGAAATGAGTCTTCCTCACCAAGGGATTTGCAATGGCAACTTTTGTTCTGGATAAAAGCTTGAGGCATATGACAGCAGCAAGGCCAAAGGTAGAAAGCTATTATGCATGGTGAGCTACATGCTCTTGCCCAAACAGAGCTGTGGGCTAATAGAGACTGTTCAACAAGGAGGAAGCCGGGTGTAGGTCTAAGGCTTGCACTGTCCCTACCACAGCTCATGGCAGCTCCAAGCTGCCTATCTGCCTCACACAGCCTCAGCAGCACTGGACTCAATGCAAGTCCCCTCAGGGCTACGCGCTCATTTTCATCTGTCCACTCTTCTGAGTCTGTCCCACACACGCTGGCATGGGAGGCCACAGGGCTGGGGCACGCTGCTGCATCTGGGCCCAGCGTGCCCACCAGTCACGGACACTCACCCCCCCCCCCACGTAATTACACCATTTCTTTTCAAGCCCAAAATGAACTTTCCGCTAGCACAGCTGTACGGCTGAAAGCCCTCTCAAACACCTCAATGGAAAAGACAGTCAGCAGAGCCAACTTCTCCATAAGCATACCCAAAGCTGCATTAAACAGCCCAGGAAAAGCACAGAGAAGCACTAAAAAAAAAAAAAAAAGAAAATTAAAAAAAATCCAGCTTCCCTCTGCTGCTCTGCCTGCACGTACAGACAGGTTACAGACTAGAGGTGTGGTGCAACAGCTTGCCCTCTGTAACTGTACATGATGTGTAACCCTTGCTTCGCATCTCAAATCAAAAGCAGTTGCAGAAGTTAATATAAATACCATCAGGACCTTTCTAGGGCATGCATTCATGGCTGTACAAATGAACAGTGGGATTTTGCATTTAAAAGAAAAGACAAAAAAAAAAAGAGGAATTCCTGCTAAGTGTTTCAGCCCGGGCATTCAGGTGGCTTGGGAATTCCTGCTCAATTTGTGATACACACTTTGTCACTTAATGTTCAAAAAACTTCAAATAGTGAGAAAAAGAGCAGACAGAGAGCAACACCAGGGAAAATCATTCCCAACCTCTAAACCAAATACCATCTGTAAAATATCTTTATATACAAGTGAGAAGAAATAAAATAACAATTTATTCAACGGTTATGAGGATGAGAGCTGTATCAACTACACATTTGGTCAATTCCAAGCTGTCAAAAGCCATAAGCTTTCCCCTCCTTTCCTCAAAATCATGAGCAATCTTCAAAAATGACTGAAGATACTACGAGTAAACTCTTTTCAATCACATTTCCAGATGAATACATCACGCTGTTACTTTAAAAACCACTCTGCATCACTGGAAAGACAGAAAGCTGAAGAGAAAACAGAAACCAGAGTTTGCGTGGCAAGGAAAAGGAGAAAAAAATCCCTAGATAATTACGGGGACCGTTCTTCAGGTTTTGTCACTAGGACTTATTCAGCTACAAGCTGCTGAGCCATCCCTCAAAAACAAAACAAAACAAAAAAAAACCCCAAAAATTCCTTCACTGGAGAAACAAGCAGCATTATGTGTAACCAGTGCTACATGCCAGACTCACTGACATCAAAGTGTAGTTACATGAGGTAATGTTGGTGCAATACACTTAACCAACAATTAAATGACCCCTACATGAAAAAATGCATGGGTGAAGGAGACCAGGAGCTTGAGGAGAAACCCAGTAAGCCAACACCACTGATCAGAGGAAAACAGGGTCTCCCAAAGCTCACAGTGAGAAGGGAAATTTGAGGAACAGGTAGAGAAGCAGCAATTATACCACATGCTCCACATAGGGGGTTGCCAGGGCAGGGCCCAGCAGCCAGGGCCCGTCCTACCACCCCAGCCAGGGGCAGGGCACCCAGGGCAGCCCTGGGCATCAGGCACCTCCCTGGGGACGGGCCTAAGCTGGGCCAGGCCACGGGCCTGCAGCTGGGCCCAGCTCGGCAGGGCCATGGCCGGGCTGTGGGCAGCTGGAAACCAGCCCTGCTGTGGTGTCACTGGGGTAGGGACTGATGGCCTCGGGGTGGAGGGGGCTGAAATGGGGTCCTGGCCAGGGACCTGGCCTGGGGGGCCAGTCAGGGACATTAGGGCTGCTGGTGGCCTCAGAGCCCTGACACTCTGGCCAGCTGGAAGCAGCATACAAAATTCTCATGCAGAGCCAGTAGTTGCTCATGATGTTTGGTATAAGGGACTATTTACATTAAAATCTATTGCAAAATAAAATTATTAAGCAAAAAAAGGTAACATTAATCTCCAGTATTGCCAGGTGATGGCACTTCATCAAAGATGACCTCAGATGTTAGTCAGGCAACAGATTTAAAGAGGTGAATCTTCTAAAGAGAGTTAAGAAAAATGACTCATAGTGACTGCGGACCAAATTCTTTACTTGCCTCCAAATATGAAAGTTTCACTGGATTTTAGGAAAGTTGCAGGGTAGCATCTGAGAGCCAAACTCAGTCCCAAGAGCACAAGACTCAAAAAAAGCCCACAAATATGGTGCTTTTGTTTGTTTGTTTAAAGTACCAAATTAAAGGCTGCAAATAAACCCAAGGCAAGATTAATTGCAAATCAGATGTTGGACCTGTTACCATAAAGTGCCATTGAATATGACTAATATGCTTGTGTTATTAATAAAAGCCTGTGGTAGACATTTAAAAAAAAAAAAAAAAAAGGGCAAAAAAATGCACTAAACCATTCTTAGACAAGAACCACAGCACCAGTTATGGAGTGAGAAAGGGTAACACTAAATTTCAGGCTTCAGGGAAAAAGAACAAAAAAACAAAAACAAAACCAAAAACTGCTCTCACTTAGATACCAACAGACACATTCTCAGAAACTAGTCAGGGGCAAAAAAAAATAATTGTTATCCCTACTGTCTGTCCAAATTCCATTTGTGAAATAACACATACACACACACATACAGCAGTCTTGGGAGGTTGATGGAGGAAAGGAGAAACATAGCTACTTTCCTACAAAGCAAAGAAGAGAAAGGATGTCCTATTCCATGAATATCGGAGACCCTTTATTATGAGGAAGAAAATATAATGAAAGAAAATATCCCTGTTCACCTTTACAAGATGCACAGTCTCCACCTTGACTGCTGCTCTCCTGCGCCTTTTTGAAACACATGCCATCCATACGTGTGCATTGCAGGATTCAGCTGCAAAGGGAAGCAGCAGAATGGTGCTTTGAGGAACACGCACCTGCGAGCTTGCCAGTCGCGGGTGAGGCCCAGTACCAGGTCTGGCTGGCATCATTCCTAGTCACCAG
>NW_009632751.1:117877-129488 GCF_000690535.1 Cariama cristata | reverse complement strand
GCGGAGAAAGGTGGTGCAATAAGGACAATTAATTTTTCACAGAAATACTCGCCGGAATTTCATCTGTGGAAAATCCTCTCGCAGAGCGTACAATCTACTGACAAGCAGGGGCAAAGACAAAACACTTGTTTACCAAGTCTGAGGTAAAAAATTAAGCTTGCAAATAATTAAGCTTCCCTTTATTTTTCAGTTTTCTCTGTAAGGGGAATTAATGAGGGGAGCTTTTGTCCCCTGCAGGCCTCCAAATTTCCTGGAACTCCTTGCGAAAGAGTTTTTCTTGTTTTCGTTCTAGTTTGTGGTTGTCAGGTAGCACTGACAGAACATGCTGGTTTTAACATCGCTGGGTAAAATCTCCGCTGTGCCCCTGTACACCCCAGCAGTGTTAAAGTGCAGCAGTGGAACAGCAGCAACCCATGCCGCTTTGTAGGTAGAGAGCTCTGCAGTTAATTTGCAGCACAACCCCTGGCTGTTGCCGTACCAGTGTTTGCACAAGGTCTCTCCACGGCTGTCCTGTCACTTCAGCAGCACGCAGTCAGTGCTGCCTTTCCCAGCAGGTAACATTGCCCAGCAAAATGGCAAACATTTTGCAGGTATCAGGCCTAGCAAGCTGGGACCTGGTTGTCTTCGTGTAACATGCACACCCCTGACACGTGTTACCTCTGGGGCGGTAGGGGCCTGGTATATGGGTTTTGAATCGGGTCCTTAAATAATAAAGCCAGCGTGGGCAGGCCCCTGAGACATCCCCGTGTACTTCTCTCGTGTTTTCATCATCCACATAGGTGTTGACTGTGCACTTGCAGCTCCTGGAGCAGGCAGACTGGATTAGGCTCTCTAGTTCCATTAAAAAAGAAGAAATAAACAAAAGTTTTTAGGTCTTGCAGACAAAAAGCTGGGAAGTACAAAACAAGCGCAGCTGTTCAAGGCCCAGAAACTTGGCTGTTTTGATTTGTGAATCTCTGGGCTTGGGCAGTATTGTCTGTGTAAGAAAGAGTCAAGCAAGAAATACTAAGCACACTAAATAAACCCAGTATATGTATTACTCTTAGTAGCAGCTAGTGACAAGCAGTAATAAATTACTGCTCAGAAGTGTGGCTGGGGCCAAATGAAAATATACTGTTAAGTGGTACATGAGCACTATCATTATGAAAATACACACCTTTGAGAGAATAAAAGTTGTACAAAGAGTACAGATCTGTACAGCTGAGGTGGGGTTTGGGGATGATTAATGTATGTGAAAATGAAAAATTCAACAGAGCTGCGCATATTTATCCAATGTTGGAGACCAATTGCGTATTCTGGTGCAGTGCCTGAGCAGCTAAGGAACGGCGCACATGCTGTTTGTGAAGCAGCGTGTTTTGTGACATTGCAGAAGCTGCGTGCGATCGGGTGGCCGTGTCAGCCTATGCACGAGAGGACAGGGCCGCTACTGCTTTCAGACAAACAGTCAGAGGGACGTTATCAGCGTAAATAGTGGCATTTGCTTTTTTGGCTTGTCCGGCAGTTTGTTGTCCCTTGGCGCATGAGACGAGGTTTCTGTTTGCAGAGGGCCTTGCGTGGCAGGAGGGTGGCTTGGGTTTACCCCAAGTCCTCTCTCGGATTGGCGTCCGAGAAGGGGCGTTCTGGCTGCGTGCTAGAGGGGTGTATGGATTTGAATGTGATAGATATGTCCTGGTTTCGAGATGGCCGCGCAGGGAAAACAAACAGTCTGCCTCCCCAAAGGTTTAGTTTTGCTTTGTAGAGCTTCACTAAATAACTGGTTTTGGTGGTGTTTAGAGGATAGTCAAATATCCTGTGCTCTGCTCATGTCCCATTGTTTACACAATAGGAACGAGGTCTCACTGAGGTTTTTTCCTGGTGTTTTAAAGCATTGCAGAAGCTTGTCTTGAGCCAAGAATGCAGTAACATCATATTGGAAGTCATGGAAAGAGGTAAATACTGGAATTACAAATACCAGATTAAGGTTATTTCTAAATCATACTAGGGCCTACATCCAAGAAAGGACAATCAGGCTCAATTAGCAACGTACTCTGCTGCGTTAATAAGGAAAAGTAAAAAAGAGGATGAAGCTGAATAGAGACATACAAAAGGGATGGCGTTCCTGGTTTTGCTGTTGTTAGAACAATACCCTAGATTCCCTTCTCTCGAAACTGTAGGGAGTAATGGCAATGCTTTTTAGCTTGGCTCTGAGTCCCTGTTGTAAGTCTGTTCTCTATTGTTTTTTTTTTCCATGTAGTACACCAAAGGAAGTGTAGAGAAAACAGGTCAATTTGGCCGTGTGTTAATTTGTTGGGGTAGGAAGCCAACAAGCTAGGATTCTCCAGCTAATACTGCAGCTGCCTGGGGGTTAGCAGAGGGGTGGGCTCAGCCTGACAGTGGACCAAGGCAGTCCAAAGTGTAGGAAGTGCCCAAATGTAGGAAACCAAAGTGGAAGTCTGTGGTTGGTCTGGTTTGGGGCAACCCTTGCTTCAGAAATGAAGTGTCATGGGTGCTGAGTGTTACAGCAGTGGTCTGATCTGGATCTGCCCTACCGCAGTAAATATGTCTCATTGCCGTGAGGCTGCTTTGGAAAAGCATGATATTGTGGGCATCCCTGCCTGTATAAAAACAATCTTCAACTTTGAAATTCTTCATCATACCAAGCTTATTTTCCTTAACCAGGCTTTGCTTTCATTTATATACCTCCCCATGCCCTATTCAAGTGCAAACAACCCCTGGCCTCTTTTATGCTCCTTCTGAGCTGCCTGCAAGCAAAGGTTGCGATGTCTCAGCATGGTGGTATTTAGCGTGATGTACGACAAATACATCTCTGTCCTACCCAAACTCCGGTTTTCTTCACTGACAGTTATTTAAATGGGAAACAAAGAGGTGTAAGTGAGGAAGGTGTTACATTCACAAGGGGCACTGCTACCGTCTGCATTGTTCTGGTAGCTGGTATCTTCCTTCGGGATGCTGTTTGCCAGACCCTGGTCCTCCATTTCTCCAGTCTTACAGAGACCACAGTCTTGCAAGCACTTGTATATACCTCTGCGCTCAGTATTATGGGATTACTTACTGCAAAGTTGAGTATTCGTGAAGGTGCATGCTCAAGTAGGCTTCAAATACCCTGTCTCAAATGTTACACAGCAGTAGAGATGGGAGTGGAATTTAATGCAGGTTATTTCGTGATGGTTAGTGCTATATCCAGTCTTGTGATTTATCTGCCTTTTGCGTTCAGGGTTCAGGAGAACTGCAGGGTGAAGTCTTTTTTGTGTATTCCAGGAGAAGACGAGCTGCTAGGTATTGCTGTGTTGAACCTTGTTTGAAAGCTGCGTCACACTGCCTGTGCCACTTGCCACCAGTTACCAAATCTCTGGGCTAACTCCAGCTGCTGAGCTGATGAACAGACTAGCCAGGAGTACTCCACAATAACTGAGAGACTCAAGAGCTCCAATGCATTTTGAGTTTCTTTTTCAACCCTTATCAGCTTGGAGCAGCTTTTGTTTTACTGTGTTCCCTGGAGGTCCCATTTAACTCACATAGTGGGGCTGGCATACTGTCTGTCAGCTCTTCTTGTAAATCCGTGGTGAGGATCCCACGTAGCTGCAGAGATGATGACGAGCTATTAGCTAAGGTTCAGAGACACCAAAGAGCTTTGCATGTACAATTTGACCCGAGGTTTGAAGGTTATGTCCCCTGTTCAAGCATCAACGTAAGTGGTCAGTTTTCCCAAACCTCTGATAGCACTGTATAATGCTTTTCCTGTGAAAGAAACAATTTCCTTGTAATAGAATACGTATTGCAGATTTCAACCTGAGTTGTTCTCGTAATGCTCTGGATTATGAATGAGACCCAAAGGTGCATAAACCGAACAACAATTTATTTTCTGAATGTTCCCGTTCCTTTCCTCACAGAGGCTTGTTCCTATCCAAGCACAGAAAAAAGAAGAATAATAAAAAAGTAAGAAATAGTTTCTCGTGTTGGCGAATTGGTGCCTGCTCTGTTGTCTGAAACGCCTATGCAGTGAGACAATGAATCCCAGAGCATGAAACCCTGTACTGGTGGGTGAGGAAGCAGCCTGTGATGTGTAAGCAAAGGGGAAAAGCGGAGTCTCACAGAAAGGTGGTGTGCCCTCAGAGCAGCCTCAGCTCAGCGAGATGGAGGCCGCGGTGGTGGTACGCCACTGACGTACAGCGTGCACTTACGGGAGGAAGATGATGCTTGAAGGGTGTGACTGTGTGCAATTGCAAATATGGGTTTTGCAGTAAAAAAAAAGAAATCTCATCCACTTTGAGTTTCTTTATGTGCCTTCTTGAGCTATCGACATGAAAGAAAGAATTCCCATTTCCCATTAAAAAGAGGGGCGGGGGGGTGGGGGGGAACGTTTAGGGATTTTTTTTTCTTTTTCTGTAGTCGTGAAGAAACAACAGTATCCTCAAATAATACCGGCTTGTTTTAACTTTTCTGATTTGACCCTTGAAATCACTGACCCTTTCCCAGTGGATCTGGTTTTAGAGTCATCTCCCTTCACGCCCAGCTCTTTGGATACCTGCGTTGGATACCTTTGGGTCCTTGGGTGAGAAGGCTGCCGCTGGGAGAGCAGCCTTGCAGGGGTGCTGCCGAGCTGTGCAGGGAACGGGCTCCCACTAGAGCGCGCTAGGACAGTTAAAATGGGGATAGCTTTCTTCTGAGTGGGACCATCAAAGGTACCTATGTAAGAAATGGCATCTTTGTTTTTACGACACGGAATCGGGCTAGTTTCCCCATCTTTTGGCTACGGTTTCCCTCGACAAGGCTGGAGACTGCTGCAAAACCAGCTGTAGCTGCCCGAGTGCGCCAAGGGTTGGGCTGAGACAAGTGCTGGGAAAGACCTTTTGGAAAACCCCAGCCCGTACACAAGACGGTAGGGAGCAGCTTTGTTCTCAAGTCTTTTCTTTAACTTGTCTCATCTCACAGTCCCTCTGTTTTAGTTTACTGTTCTGTATGACAGAGGAAGTGGAAATCTGCGGTACTTTGAGAAGGACAGGAGTCCATCTCAAGGTGCCATTAATGCCCTCCTGTTGTCATTTGTGCATTTCAGAACTGCCCCTAACAAACTTGCCCATCATCACACAACCATTTTGTGCCTCAGCCAGTACTTGAACCCAGGCTCCTAGACCCTAGCCCTTGTCTGCTACCCTCGTTTGCTCCATGTTTACTTAATTAGCCAGCTGGAGCGTAATTCCTTTCATGATCTACAGTCTAATACATAAAGATGACAGTGACATGAATCTTGCCTTAGGATTCAATTTGCATGTTAATTCATTGCGGTTCCCCAGATATTTGGAATTTGCTCCGACAGGATCTGGGAGATGATGAAATGCTCCCTGGGTGGGGTGTTCTCATGTCTCCCAGCGAGAGCCCGGAGGGATAGGTGACACAGTTTTACTGTCCACCAGGCCTCATCTGTTGTAGAGCATGGGGGATCTACAGCAAAAAAGCAAAGCAAAAGCAAAAAGCAAAGCAAAATTCATCATCGGGGAGTTCTTAGTACACAATGCAAGTAGATTCAAGGCTGATTGTAAAGAGTCAAGAAGCGTCTGGAAATCAGTGAAGCCTAGCAAGAGAGCCTGCAACAGATTAAGAAGGAACGCAGGCATTTTATATAGCAATCCAGCCTCAGTCATCTTCGGCTCACGAAGTCCCTGAGACACTTGTCTAGGGAAGAGAGAGACTCAAGACAGGGAGGAAAAAGTAATTTCCCTGAGTAGAAGACTAGCCCATGTTGGCTTTGAAGGGTTTAGGCACAAGCCCCATCACTCAGTTCCATCAAACTTTTTGCTCACTTTTCTGTCTAATATCCAGGAGCTGACTTACAGGGAAGGGCAAATGCTGTGAGCTTGTATTAATCTCCAGCTCACCGGGGAGCCCAGGAAACCCTGTCAGATTGCTAACGGGCTCATAGGAGACCTGGCAGCAAACACAGACAGAACTGTCAGTTTGCGGCATGCCTGAAAGAGCGGCAGCTTGCCAAAGATAGCCCAAGGAGGCTCTCCTGGAAAGACAGTCATAGGTGGTTATATATGTGTGTTACATTAGAACTAACTGTGATCCGGACCCCCGAGAGCTAGGATATAGGATAAAACCTGGTCTTGCCGCAAGACCTTGTGATCTGAATAGAAATCGTGGCTAAATAAGAGGATGGGAGAAGAGAGAAGGTTGTATAAAGAGACATGTCCAGCATCATACAGCACTCGGTGCCACAGCCAATGAAGGCTTGGAGCTGTCTCTAACTGGCAGGTATTTTCCTTCTGATAGAAGATGTTCTTAGTTGCAGCAAATAATTCATTTTCAGATTTTGCTGATTTTACACGTGTTCTCATTTTAACAACAAAAAGAAACAGAAGGGAAGAGTGAGTGAAACATTTTTTTCCTAAATCACTTACTCCTGGTTTTTTGCCTCCCAAGAAACTGGACCAGGTCACTGTATTTTGGCCTTAGAAACATGGATAACATTTTAATGAAGAACTGTGGAGAAAAAAAAAAAAAAAAAAAAAAAAATGGGGGGTTTTTTTTCGGGTTTCAGCAGGAGAAAAAAAAAAAAAAAAGAAAATAAATGTGGGTTTTTTTTCTGTGTTCAGAACTCAGATGGCTTTGGATTCTGAAAGGCTGTTGCCGTGTATGCCATGCATTCATAAACAGTTGTGGCTCCTTTCTGTTCTGACCTTCCCTGCTCAGAGTCTCCAATCGCAACAGGACAAATTCTGCCTTTTCAAAATCATCTCGCTGCAGTTTTATGCCTAGGAGTGACTAGAAAAGGAAGTTGTGGGTTTTTTTTCCCCAGAAAGCATCATTAAACCAAACCTTTTCATTTTTCACCTCAATCAAAGCCAAGTTTTTCAGCTTTTCATTAAAAAACAAGTGTTCGAAATTGATCGGGAGGCCTTAAAATGAACATTCCCAGGTTCTAGAATAAACAATGTCATTTTCCAGATAGTATTTTTCAGACAAATGGGATTTAGCCATGTAGCTACTATTGCATTAACCAGGGTCCCCAGGAAAACTTTTGAGCAGGCTTTGCAGGGCTCAGGACTTGGGAAATGCAAATTCTGCTCTGTGCATGATAATCCTCTGCAAATGAAGTGACCGGTGCTTGTATTTCCCTGCATGCGAACAGGGGGAACAACGTGTCCGCGTTTTCAGTGCAACTGAAATCCATGGATGAAAAGCTCCCCTGGCAGGAGTGAGTTACAGTAATTGTAGGCACAGACTGCCTGGCAAATCCATCTGTAAGAGGCAGGGAGCCTTCAGGATGGGGATGACATATACCACCCCTCATTAGGCAGAGCTCAGGCAGGTACTAATTACCCTGGAGCTGCAGTCGCGATGTTCACGGTTCCTGCCAGCGTTGCAAGCCGTGTCCTGACTTGCTTGTTGATTCCTGCAGATCAGCAGTGAAGAAGGTGGCTGGGTCTGACCCCTCTGGGGCGAGAGCAGGGTTAGCATCGGCTTTGCAGTAGTGCTGCACCTTTCCTTCACGCTAGCTTTCAGGTGTCTCTGGACATTTCAGGTATTGAAACTGTGACTCTGTGGCCATCTCTGCTCAGTGGCTCCTGTTCTGGAGTCACTGGAGCGATCAGTCATCCTTTAATTGCGTGGACCTGTTTTCCTGGACTAAATTAACAGATGCACGGGGGTGACAGTTTTGGCCCCGCATGAGGTCAGTGGGAAAAACCGAGCCTGGGACCCAGGCCGAGGCAGCAGGGCCAGAGGGAACTTAATGGGACTTCCTGCAAAACACAGCCTCAGACTTTCAACCCTGTTCTTCAATTTAGCTAACTAATGTTTTCTTCAGCCACAGTTTTTAATTAATGATAATATCCTTAACCACATAATTATGGCCTCATCCCATTGTCTTATAAGACTTGGGTGAGTAATGACAGGGTGACACTTCAGGGTTTTTTGCTGTGTTTTATTGACTAATTTAATGTAGTTGAAAAGAAGCAAACATGCCGGGGACAGAATTCCCAAAACATAAAATTTTGCTGATAATATGCAACATTTGGCTATTTCTGGAGAGCTAGAAAGTAGCATTTTTTATTATTATTATTTACACTGTTTTTCACATAAGTACAGACCTTGTCAGAACCTGGGAAAAGACTTGCTTGGGTCTGATCATGTCCGTTTAACTCATCTCACAAGCATACATCAGCATTATAACAAATACACAGGGGAAGAACAACTTCTCCAGGCAAGAGACAGTTTAATCATGATGGGTCAGGTAAAAATCCTTTGAATAGAACATGGGGAGTTCTTCCTTTATAGATTAACTCCTGCAAGGGGCTGAAATCCCAGTGTTAGGCAGCATCAAATCCTGCTGATGCCATAAACCATAGCAAGGAGCATACTGAGACTAGGAGTTAAGAATACACGTGACTGAATCATGTGAAATGTTTTTTACTCTCAGATTAATGTTAGATACTCGGGTCTAACGTTATGGTTTGGGGAAAGGACAGTTAATTCTTCACATCCTGTCTATTTGTTCAGTTTTGATGTTTCTCTGCCAAAGTCCTCCTTTACTGATCCACTGTTTGTAATTTTACTGGATCGTCAGCTTCATCCCATCTGAAAAGAGGGCAGCTCTTCTCTTCAGAGACCTTTTAGGCTGAAGAGATCTTCTTCTAAGCATCTGGGGCATAGGGAAGACCCCGAATGCTGAATCTTGTGGGATTCCTTGTATTAGATGCTGGAAGTCCAGCACTTGAAGTCCGATCTCCAGCTCTGTTGCAGACCTCCAGTGTGACAACTGGAACAGATTCTACCCTCACACAACAGAAATAAGCCAGGGCTATAGTAGGGGGCAGATTTACCCTTCCCAGTTTAATCCACAAAGAAGTTTCTACATTATTAACAAAAGCAGATGCCTTGGTTCCTGCAGCCACAGCTAACATTGCCGACTATGCCAGGCTTGGCTTAACACAGGGCTGTGGCTGGTTCTTCCTGGGTGGTGCTGGTCGGAGGCTGTGCCCAGGTCTGCTGGTGTTCGCCTCAGCAACCCTCTCTGTCTTTAGGGGTGGCGTGAGCAGGACTGGATTAGGGTGGGCTCTCTCTGCCTTTGGTGCCTTGCTGGCACCGGGAGCATCAGCCGCTGCTCTGCCTGCTGTCACGCTGCTGTCTGTCCATGTGCCCGGCTCTTGCTGGATTCACCCCATCTGTAGAAGCTATATATGCATTTCCGTCGGAAATCAGCCCATCTTGAAAGATATTCAACAAAGTACACTCTACCGGTTTTCTTCCCCACAGGCCAATCTACCATTCTGCGTTGTTGTGACTGGGCAGAAAGGACCCTGCCTAACAAGGTACCTCAGAGCTGCTGATCTGTGCTCATCTGAACCAGCCACCACTAAATTAATTCCTTCCAGTCCTTTGCCACCTTCTGATTTCACCTTTTCACTGCCATCAGTATTTACGTTCTCCTCTGTCCAAAGACTCATTGTTACTTGGTTTGCAGCTGGCTTTTGCTGATCGCATGATTTCGCTGCAGATCTTGCAATAATTAGTGGTTTGGATTTTTTTCTGAGGATGGTGAGACTCTTGGTGGTTTGTTTTTTGGTTTGGGTTTTCTTTTCAGACAATGAAGCTCTAGTTCAGTTACTGCAGAAAACTGAAAGTTGCAACTGAAAGTTGCATGAAGGTTGAAAACAAGAAGGCAAACATTCAGAATATATGGAATGTTTTTATAAGCCTGTCAATTTTCAAGCCAGTTTCACAGTTTCCAAGCCTGACTTGAAAGTTTTGAGTGTTTGGGGTAGGCAATACTACACAAACAATATCCATTTCAAACACATGTGCATCCACAAGCCTCTTGTTGGCACTGAGACAACATTGCTATTTCTCCTACAAATAATACCGTGTAATATTATTCATACTAGTTCAGTGTCCCAGTTTGAGCCGTATCATGCAATGCACCGGTTTTGTTTTCATCTTGCTACTCACTTCTTGTACTTCCACCTGATAGCCGAAATACTGCAGCCCTCTGAGCTTGCTTTACTGTTTTCCCCTGGGTTTCAGTTGTGCTCAGATTAGCACTTTGTCATCTTTGCAGTCCTTGCCTTTCCTCCTCATTCTCTTCTCATCATGATCAAAATTTGCTTGCACAGGATTTTTATGAACTTCTGCACTCAGTAACGATGGGCCCACTTGTCTGTTGAAATTTCCCCCATCGGTTTTCCACTTTGACATCTCCTGCTGCCTGCCATTCCTTAGCATTAATTTCTATCACTTTCCCCAATTTTCCAGGAAGAAATTCTGATTAGGCAATAAATGCTGGGCTATCCATCATTTTATGCCAGTCACAAGTTACATGGTGCTTCTCAGCCTGTAAGGCACAGGTCATTCTTAATCAACCGAAGCCAGTCATGGGTAAAAAAGCTAAAGACCTGATTTCCATTGCCATCCCCTTGCGATCCTGTGATCCTGTCTAACACTCTGGAAGTAAGGCAGAGCCATTGTAAGTGCCATGTAACAGTGCAACGCAGCTGATTAAAAACCTGCAAAGCTCAGATGGTTTCACAAAAGTCCTGTCAGTCAGCTTTCATTTGATTTCAGGTCTTATTTTCATTTATTTACAGTATCGCCCATTATGTGTAGAGTGTTTGCTAAACACTGAAGAGTAATGGTCCTGTTCCACGTAGCTGACAGCAGAAGGGCTGGCAAAGCGAAGGAATGCAGTAAAAGTAGTAATTTATGTATGAGTCATGCTTCCCAGCCAGCTGTGCTGATAAAAAATGGCCAATTTTATGGGAAGACTGGAAAACAACAACAACAAAATTACCTTTCTGGAAAAAAAAATGCAAAATATTGGGACCAGCACTTTGAGTAAAGATGACTTATTGCTGACAGCACAGGGAAGGGAGTCCTGGAGAGGCATTTAGATTTATCAAATGCAGGCCTGTGTAGGGGAAGATGTTTCTGGCATAAACACCTGCACCTAAGACAATATGGAGACAGCAGCAGCAGCAGATCTTGCCTAAGGCACAGAAAAAGCTGATAAGGAAGCAGGAAAACAGAAGATACTAAGTGTGAGAGATGAGAATTGATAAGGCAGGGGTGGAAGTGATTGGAGGTAGTTTTTCAGAAAATTGCCAAGTAGTCCCTTATCCAACTAATACAGAGAACTCTGCAGGCAGGTCTGTGTTTTCATCCGCCAGCGGGACTTGGGGTCTGACTTTGCTCCACTTATAGGCAATGACAGACTCCTATTGATTTCATGGGAGCCTTAGGAATCAAAGAAAACTTGCTGTGGCAACTGGCTAATCCAATAAAAGCATTGATTTCTCCGGCTGGACAATTAAAGGGCGTGAATGCAGTGTAGCTGATTTTGGTCTCCGAATTAGTGTAACAAATGATCATTGATTCAACTGAAAGGAACTGTACCCCAAAGGAAAGGACCTTCTGTATTAAAAAAATCCCCCAGCCTATATGAGTTGGTCTTTAACGGACTTTAACAGATAGAGCTAGTTACCATTCATTGGGAACCCTTTGCCTGCATTTCCCTACCTAACCTGTCACTCTGTTGTAGACCACCCTTGGGTTCTGCATCGACAGCCATGGAGCAGTCTGGGCTTTGTCTGAAACACTGACTTTGTCGGCCGGC
>NW_009632751.1:79951-117846 GCF_000690535.1 Cariama cristata | reverse complement strand
GGGGAGTTTGAGAGTCACTCTTTTGGACTGAGACTCTTAAGTACCTGCAGAGCGAAAGGCAGCTTTGAGCCATGCTTGTCTATACTTGGCACAGCTGAGCTGTCTGTGCCTGATGTTTATTGTAAAATAAAAACAGTCTTCACGTTCATACTTTTCTTCCTTTAATTCTCCAGCAATTGACAAAGGATTTCGCTCAGCCACACCACAACGGCACCAGTCTGTAGGTTGTTTCGGCCACTTCAGAAAATGGGAGAAGAAAAATCTCTGCATCTTCTCTGTCTTTCCTCCTTACACAGTTCCTGGTTTCTCATGGACATAAACCCAAATACTTTATCTCCATCCCCACTGCAGCTAATGAGAGCAGGCACCTGGACACATTTTTCCCAGGGCAAATCTGCAGCCGACTCATCTCTGCTCTCTGCAGTATGCGTCGGTTAGCAGGGCTTAGGAGCTAGTTGACTGAGTCCTCCTCACCTCGCAGAGCAGCCGAGATAAAGGCAGACACATAGGGATGGAGAAGACCCCAGAAGGGGGATGCAGGAGCCCATGGGGTTCAAAAGAGGGAGTGGGAGCACCTCATAACATCACTTCAGATGAATGGCACTAGTTTTCCCCTGGGTTCGAGATAAGTGTCTCTTCCCCCACAGTGGGGAAGATGCTTTGAGCCCCACATCAAAGCCATAAAAAAGGAACTTCTCAGAGCTCTCATGGTGGCTGAGAATGCTCCCTGATATTTTCAGGGCTGCTGGGTAGTTGCACACTTAAGTTATAGCTTCATGCTTTGCTGTACTGACTCAGGAGTCAGTGTCTGATGCAGTATGATGATGCTTTTTCCATAGGCAACTGGTTTGCCACTGTCCGTTTGTAAAGCCCTTTGCCTGTTGAGATTAGCTTTAATGGTCTTGAGGCATATGGCTAAAACTTGAACTACACCTAACTAACCGCACAACAGAAGCCCTGGAAGATCAGACCGCAGGGGTCCCAACTGCTGACAAGACCAGCCACCAAGGGTGACTAGCTTTGCAGCGGGGAACACATCCTGCTGTCTCTGGTTCCTAATTTGCAGGCTGGCTGCTGTACCTGGGCTGCCAGCGGAGGTGGGTGCCACGGGTACGCTGCAGCGCTGGCACAGAGGCCTCTGCTGTTCCCTGCTAGGGGTGGTAACTCGGGAGTGCAGGGGCAGGACAGGCAGTGACATTTTAACAGGTACAGTTGTTTGCGTCCATGTGTGAGAGTCAGAGCACTGACCTGGGGAATGTCTCGTTTTCACGTTGATCCGTGGGCTTTGCCGTAGAGCAGACTCACCTCGGTAACAGATGGGATGTCCCAACACACGCTGACCTGCCGGAGATACCATCTCCTATCATCACGTTGCAACAGTAGGCCAAAAAGGCTTGATGCCTTTTTTTATTTATTTATTTTCTAGTAGCCTGCACCTGCAATAGAGATGTTCTGAGAGGCCCCAGAAGACACAATGCACCTTCTGCTCTTCATCACAGGAACAGGACTTAAGAGGTGTGATAAGAGTTGTGGAGCATTAACGGAGCAGGATGCTCAGTGCTAGAGAGAGGAGGGAGGATATTTTGATCAGTCACCAGGATGAAAGCTAAGCTGCTTTACAACATAGCCTGATAGAAAGTGGCTGCTAGAAAAATGTGTCTATTAAAAGGTCAGGTGTGGTCTTGCGGTCTGCACTGACACTTGCACAAGCTGGTAAATGATACATAATGAATACCTTGTTAGGTTAATTTTGTCTATTTGGGGTCGCCATGAACAGCCCATTAGAAAATAACAGGTTTCTCAGAGAATGCCAAATTGCTGGTTGTTATTATTTCTGCGAATAATGCTGAATGTGTAACTTGTTTGAGAGCAGCTTATTGCAATATTGGGTGATCAAATTTGGAGCGTTAACTGGATAGGAAGCTACTTAGCATGCTTCACTGATCATGGGAACATAATTCTTAGAATCAAATTTCTCATGTGCAGCAGGCAGAGGGACAGCCACAAGTTCAGTTTCGCTACCCCAAACTATTAAAAAGTTGTGATATTTTTGCATTAGGTGGTCTTTCTGGTTGTCCGTGTCTTTTTAGAGTTTATGGTTTTCAGCATTTCTTTTCAGTCATGAGACTTGAAAATGGATCTTTTGCTTTAAGGAAAGACACGACTCTTACTTATACCCCAGATCCCGGCACCAGGAACATAAAGGAAAAATTTAAATACCTGAGAGCACAAAACTACAAATGTTTTTTCAGACTAAAACACAGGATTTGCTCTCAGTAAACTGTCAGTGCTCCTGCTGGAAGTGTAGAGTGCTTGCTGAAAAGCTCTGTGAAAAGCGCCAGACTTGTTTAAAAATTCACATTTACAAACTTAGAACTTTTTCCCCAGTAGTAACATAGCTCCACTCTTGTAACTGCTGGTAGCTGTCACAGAAGCTTTTTGTTTCCTAGCAAAAAGTACCAGAGGCAACAGTGGTACATTCAAGAGAGCTTTGATGCAGAATGTTCAAAAGCATGATTTCTATTCCCTCTCCAAAGCCTGGCCCCCAGAAACCTTCCTTGACCTCTTCCAGGTATGAAACAGTCCCACATAGGCTTTGGTGCTCTTCTTCATAAGATTCTTCCATGTCTTCCCCACGTGCATCTTGCCAAACAAACAGCTGAAATGTTACCAGCAACGCTTTCTTCTGTGGATGGATTTTGATTATTAATAAGATGGTCAGGAAGAATGGAACTATTTCATGTCTTGTCAAAGCAGCACAAGTAGGATGCAGCTTTTATGAGACTTGCCACTGCCCCTCCCTCCTCTGCATCATCTCTTTCATGTGCCTGAGCAGGACTGAGGTGATAGTCTGCTTCACAAAGAGCTTCAACAGCATGGGAGACAGCTCAAGAAATAGTTTACGAACAGCAAAGAGAAAACTTGGAGACAGAATGAAAAAGAGGGGGAAAAAAAAAAAAAAGAGCTGATTGCAGTTTTAAGTTGGGTTTCCACTACCTTCCAAGTAGACATTCCAGTATGAGTACATTAAATTCACATATTACTCAACAGCCAGGGCTATTTAGCAATAAAGACCTCTGGCACTGAAAGAGACTCAAACCAAATCTTTCCAGCCGGCAATAAAACACAAGGAGTGTCATGCTGAAGATCACTGGGTCGCATAGCTTGTTAAGGCAAGAGGCTGGAAGCTTATTTGTGCAATCACTGCAAGTGATGTTGTACTGTGACACGCTCACTATCATAGATAACTGCCTTGGAGATTGAAAAAGAAAAAATTAAATGTAGTCTTACACATGCAGTTCTGTAGCCACAGTAAATGAAATTGTGCACATACAGACACACAGAGAACATGAGGGCTTTTTGAAACTTGATCCATGCTGCATTTGGAATTGGTTTTGTGGCTGTTGATTGTTGTCTGTGGAAAAAGATAACTGCAAGCGACGCTTGTTGTGCGTCCCGGAAAATGAGAAATAAAAAGGCTGAAAGCCAATGTGTGCTACAGAGTCTTGTCTGGAAGTCCCCAACTTCCAGTCCAGGGTGAAGGAAGAAGGCAGTGCAGGGTTTTCACATTTTCTCACGTAAAATGGAGAAAATGCCTGACTCCACATCTTTCCTGAGATTTGAATCATGAAATAGTTCTAACTAGTGTTTATGTTAAGGTTTGACTTTTGTGGTGCTTTGCATTGCATCCACAGCCTGCCAGGTGCCTTCCTGCCATCAAGGAGAGGCCTCTGACTCCCATAATCTGGTGACCCAGTCCTGCAAGGTTGCCATCACAGGCTTTTCTTCCCATATGTGGGTACCTGTTCCACATTACGCTTGTCTGTAGAGTTAAGCGTGTGTATGAATGGTTGTAGAAGTAGGGCTTTGAGTAATTTAAGGGCTATAAATTTTTTAATGGTTTCTTCTGGGTATTTTGCAGGTAGATGTGAGTTTGCCCTGCTCATACTCCAAGGAAAAATTCGGCTGTGGAAGTGTGTCCGTAGTTAGCTGATACACCATGCCTCTCACCATGGCATTGTTCCTGCTCAGCTCAGAGCAGAAGGAGATGTCACATCCGTGTTATTGATCACGACTGAGCTACCCACACCGTGGTGGGAGTCCCAGCTTGGGTCGCTCTTCACCAGTAGGGAGGGAGGTGATCGAGTGACTCAGCGCCCCTAAACTGGCTGCACGCACGGAAATGGTCTATGAAGCTCTCTGCCACTACCTGAATGTAGTGTTACGAACCTACCTTACTACCAAGTGAAGGCAAAGGCCCCCAAATTACCTAATTTTCAGAGTACTGAACATACTTAACTCTAAGCATTGCAGCCACAGCTATGTGTGCCTCTAAAAACCAAGGGAATTATAGGGACTCTTCAATATTCAAGGAGAGATGCTGCTGAAACTACCCATGCTCTCACTCCAGAGAGTGTGTGTGAATTATTCCACCTTCTTGCATGCATGAGAGTTTTTCATCAAGATCTATCTCCCTTCCCAAAAAACCTGTTTAACCAATGTTTGGTAAGGATTTTTTAAGTTAAGGTTTTCGTCAGCTTTTCCATGAAATTTAAGGTAACTTCACTGTCAAAAAACATCCATTTGGACCACTTGTAAGAAATTGCATCAAAGTGGCATTAATATATGGGACCAAGCGAGTCTGTAACTACCAGTGGTGTAGGAACACAGTGTTTTACATTAATGGAGCCCCAAGGCTCTTGTCTGTCTCAAAATGATGTGTTCTTGGGCAACCTTTGTGCCCAAAGCAATGTGAAAATAGTCATGCAGCACAGAATTGCTTGCAATATTTTATTCCACTGCTAGCCTACCCTTTTTCCAAATTAATCTGTGCCTAGTTTGCTTCATGTAAATGCAGGAGACAAAATGTTGGTTCTACAATAGCTGGAGTAGTCATGCGAGCCAGTGTCTAGATATCACAGACTCCTCAATATTGCTGTTCTTGTGCTGAGAGGAGAAACTTTTCCTATGGGACATGGTTGATCTGTTGTTTGATGATTTCTGCTATTAACATGTTAGGTTATTTGTGCACTCTAGGTTTCTTCATACGAGTTAAACAGCCTGCACTGGTGAGGAGGTTAATGCCTTGCTATGTCATCTGACTGACACTGGATATTATCTCCAAATTTATCCTCTGGTTTAACTTCTAGGAAGAAGTTATAGCCCAGATAAATATCACAATCTCATTTGCCTTCAGAAGTCCTTACTGCTGTCTTTGAATTATCAGAATGGCACAGACTGAGGCTTGTTCACCCATTTCTAGTGAGATACATCTATGTATGTATGTCTATTATAGTCTGTCTTGGAACTAGTTTTGGAAAACAAGGCATCAGCTAGCTCCTTTCAAGGGGTTACATAGATTAGTGTCTGCAGAGAGCGCACTCTTTCATGGTATTTTTTCCTCAAGCAGTCATCTGATGCTACTTCTGTTTTCTTGGAGGCAATGAATGTCTCATTATTAAGTAATTAGAGAATGGTTTTTATAAGCATTTTGACTGTAAAGAGCCCCAATTACTATTATTACTGCTACCTTCTGGCAACGGAGAGGAAGACACTGATGAATCCTCCTTTGATGTCTGTTGAAACAAGCTGAAGAAAAGGGGCAGACCTTTGGACCCTAAATAATGATACTATCCATAAATAATAAAGCTCTTCAGGGCCATTTGTAGACAGACTGTAACTTGCTGCCGAAAGGTATTTATCTTCATGCACAGGCACGGTGTCTGTCCTGTGCTCCTCGCGTCATACCAGTGGCTCAGCTGCATTTCATGGCTATAAATTTCTTACAGAACATATTTCTTACTGTGGTAGTTGTAATGGCATCCAAAAGGACACACATCTAGGGTTTTGGGAGGGTTTTTTTGATAGTTTAAAAGTTTTTCTAGACAGAAATTTTGTTTGGGCAAGAAAAAAAAACCCAAGAAGCAACAAACAAGGTCATTTGTTTGCGATCTCCAGACTCCCAGACTGGAGGCGACTAGAATTCTGGCGAGTTCTGCAACTTGGTAGCTGCAAAACCCAGCAAGTCATTTGGGATGTCTTGGACTTTGGACCAAGCAGCCCAGAACATAGTCACCCACCTTGGTAATAACCAGGGGGATCTGCCAGGCCTGCCGGACATCCAGAGGTCCTGGACTAATGGCCCTAGACAGCTTGCTTTTCAGCTTTGCAGTGCACGTATAGTAGGACCAGTACAACCGGGACCTGTCCAACCTGCTGAGGAGGTCCTGCATGGTGGATCGCCATATGCCCACCAAGCATGGCTTGTTTTGGGTGTGATTGATCATCTGTGGCTATCTAGAAGGTGCTGGACTTGCTGTGCCCTTAGTGCAAGTCCGTCCAACAGTACTTGAGTTTAACTTCTCTTTCTCTGTTCCATACTCAAGAAAGCTTCTATGTGATGGCAAAGTCACAATATCAGCTCTAGACTTTGTCTTGCTGTCATTTCTGTTTGGAAAATAAAACTGCAGCATGCTGTTAGGTAAGTCCAGCAGTGACAACTCTCTGAGGAATAAATCTAGAGTAGGGTCTGGCTCGTTTGGTCACCCAGGGTTGGGCATATCATTGCTGAAGAGCTCTGTGTATATTAAGGGCAACTCCCAAGATAAGGGCACATCATGCAACCACTAGCGAGGGCGTACTGGTGGCAGGCAGCTGGATAATTGCAAACTCTAGGTCTGCAGTTGAGGCCCAGACAGCAGCACATCTTACAGCAACTCCCAGGGAGCCGTGGTCTTCCCCAGCACGTGTACCACGCCTGCTCCCCAGCTCTCCAAGGGACACGCTGTGTGCCCTGTGGTCAGGCACAGATGGATTTTGAAATACAGGCCAGAAACTCAGAGCATGCCTTATAATAAACCCTTCTCATGTGCACTGCGCAGCCTTCAGCTCAATGAATCCGGTCAGAAGCCTTCATGAAGGACCAGACTGTTTTCTCTCAGTTGCTAGTCGTTAAGGAAAAGAGAGGTGAGCCCTCTCTCCCAGGCTGATTACTGAGCCTCAGGTTGAGCCACCCTCCGCCCATTCAGTGAAGATTGCCCATCTCCATTGTATGAGTCAGAGAATCAAACCCTCTTTTGGGACGTCTGTCTTTTATCAATGACCTGAAGAGGGAAAAGGGTTCTTTAACCTTTCCTTTGCTATGAATTAAGGAGCTTTCAAAAACTGCAGGTGAGCAAACCCTTCTCTGCTTCTGTCTGTGCTCCTCCATCACAATAGTGCTTGTACGAGATTATTACAACACATATTTTTCTTCTACAGCAAGCAAGTTCCCAGCTATAGAGGGCTGACAGGCCTTGTGTAACTTGTCATTACTCATCAGCACTCCCTATACTTGTTTAGATCTCAGGGTGTGGTTTTAATTAACTGATTTTGTAATAACACCCAGGTGATTTGGTGATGGATAGACACCCTAGAAACCTATTAAATAGGAGTGCAGTGACTCTCTGTCCTTAGAGTACTCTCTCAGATTGTTGTTTACTTCTAGAAATTGAGTCTGTTGGTTGAATTCAACCAGGTTATGCTGGTGGATAAATCCCACAGAAATTGTCAGACTTGTAGAAATTTCATAGAAATGTGCAATGAGGTAGAAGAGAAAGATTACGTTAAGTGCCTGGACTGAGAATCCTATGCTTGTTTAGGTAACAGAAAATCCATATGGGAAGGGGCATGTATAAATGCCCCAGCTATGGGGGAAAAAACATTGCTTGCAGCTCAGTTACTAAATCTGAGCAAAGTGGACTATAAGTAGGTGTTTTACTATCCTATAGTAACCTTAGTTTATGTTTTCTCCTATTGCTACTTTTAAGTTCTCTTATCTCAGCAGCTTAGTGATGTCTGCTAGGCTTCTGTGGTCTTCAGCATGCATCAACCAAGTCTCATGGGCTTTTGCTGAAGCTGCTTGGGGTTTTGAAATGGTCTGCCATCAAGGTATGTGTTTGGCTGAGGAATTGTTAGTATTTGATCAGATACAGTCAGCTTTGTATTTCCAAAGACTCTATATTGTTTGGAGCTAAACAAAGCTTTGTTTTGGTTGTCCTTCTAACACCGAGCAGGTTTTTTGGTCTAGCTGGTTGCCTTTTGAAAGCTCAATGAAATCAAGTGGTACAATGAAATCAACACTGTGCAAGTTGAACTTTTGCTTTACCTCTGTTTTGGTGGGACTTCATTGGACTTATTTTTCAGTGGTGTCCTTAGATCTGAAATAACAAGCTCTTTTTTAACCTTATGCAGTCAAGACCATTAAATACCTTCATAAGAATGTCTTGCCCCGTGTTCTGCAAGTTAGACAGCTGTTTGGTCATCTGCACTCATCTACACTTGACCCAGATGTGCACGTGGGTCTTTCAGCCCACTGTTTCAGGCTCAGTGGAAGGGTGTCTGTCCCTGCATAAGCATACTTGCTAGCTGGTCCCATTTTTATATGGGAGAAGCAAGATGAGTGTTCTTTTTCAGTACTGGTGATCACTGCTCTGTTGATACTGGCTTTGTGTCCTGTGTTGCGGTATCTATCTGGATATACGCTCTTGGTGTTCTTTCTACTTTTTCAAGTCAACCAACTGTGAAGCCAATCTTGCATTTATTATGGAACAAAGGAAAAAAAAAAACACCCTACTTCTTCTCTAAATCCACATGACTGAGGGTTTATCTTCTCATTGTGTGCAGATCACTATAGTTAATTTTTAACTTAATACAATTTTAATCTTTCAGGAAGTATATGTTTCCATTGCATAGAGAACAGCACGCTCATGATACAGCTGTTGTCGCAAGCACATCTTGCCTCTGCCGTTTCCTTATCCTTGCAGTCTGTCTTCAGGCCTTTTCATTTGGAAGCTGGTTTGTTGGTGTTTTTTGGCAGCTTTGCTGACGCTTTCATTTGGAAAGCACGGTTGTTCCCCAGCCTTGGAAATACCCATTGTTCTTTGCAAAGTCAAATCCGTTCTTCATAGTGACCTTGCTTTGACCTTGTTATCAGTCTTACCATAAATAGCGTGATCCCTAATTAGTCCATCTGCCAGCTGTCCAGGTTCACGTGACAGGACATGAGCGTTGCCATGCCGATTGGAAACTAGCTGAATGCACAAAGAATGAGAAATGTCAGAGGATTTGGATGCTGGTAGCTGTCTAATGTCTTGTTGCAAGCCTTGGCATTAGATCTGGTCTTACCATTGTTAATCATCTGGAGGAAGAGTTAAGGGATATACTAATGAAACTTGCAATGGTATCATCCGCTTGCTCTTATAAAGCAAGGCTCTTGAGCAAAGCTTACATTGAAACGGGCCTGCCTGTTGTTCCATCAGGTAATGCCCACTTGCAAGCCTTGGGATTCAGTGGGTTTGTGTAGTTTGAAAGTCGGACTCTGGCCCCAAGAATAAGGATATTGAGAAAGGGTTTTAATTGAGGAGGCACTGCACATAACTGTCTGAGCACAACGGACCCCAAGTTAGCGGGCTTGAATACGTACTCTGAAGATCTATACATTGCTGGGCTTATTTGATGAGCAAGAGGGTGGAATGGAAGGGGTGCGTGCCTCTGCTAGTGAACTTTTACTGTACCAGGGAGGGACTAAACTGGGGTTATTGGTGGCTGCCAGGATCTATTGGTAGCAGCTGCCTTTCACTGTCCATTACTTGTGCCCACGACTCTTTTCTGACTAACTTTTAGTCCTGATTCAGCCTTGTGTGTGAATGGTATCACAGGAGTTTGTAACTGGTGGGAAAGGGGCAGCACGAAGCCTGGAAGCAACCTGTGGCAAGGTAGGTATGCGTGTGGGAGCCTCACTAATAAAACCCTCAGCTGCTGGGTGTGGTGGGAAATGATTCATGGACCTGTAGGTTTGCTAGGACCAGATAGAGATGAAGGTGACCTTACGAGCAAATGAGTAGGGTAAAAGGCTGGCTGGTAACACTGCACTTTGAACAGAGGCACCGTGGCTTTAAAGCCAAAAGTTGCATTTCCCTACCCTTCCCTCAATCTGCTGTGGCAGAACATTGTTGACAGAAGAGGAAAAAACCCAATGATGAGCTCTTCTGAAAATCCTGTCCCAAATGTTTTCAACCTATGGTGCCTCTAATTCACTTGCAGGAAGCTCAGGCATTTTTATTCTGGTGCTTATCTGCTGTGATATCGGAGTATCGCAAAACTCGTACTTGGTTTGGGGGCTTGTTCCTGGAAGCAAGGCTGCTCTGTAGAAATAAGCAGTTAATATCCAAGGGCATCGAGCCAAAACTCAGCAGCACAGTTCTCCTTGAACTCTTTGGAGCGGGCCCTGTGTGACGACAGCTATTTCTAAGCTAGTTAATGACCATGGACCACTGGAGGGAAAACTGCTTCCAGAAGGGGCTGTTCTGCAAATCCATTTTAAGTGTGTGGGGGGAGAATTGCCAATAAATTGTGGAAATGGCTTTGCTGGTGGCAGAGGTACTGTGTTGATGCCACAACACCTGCAGTTTCCAGAGTGGCTAAAAATATTGCTGCCCATTTTAGTTTTTCTGAGGGCTCTGATTTTTTTTTTTTTTCCAAAATGCTGAGTGAGCATCTCAAAAACCATGCCTTGTTCAGGTGCCTGAAATTAGGCACCCAGGACATGTAGAGGAATTTACATTTCTAGGCTCCTGTCATGCCTTTGGAAGGAATTTGGAGCGACCGAGAGAACATGTGCAGTCTCTCACAGGGGAATGTTGTGGGCTGCTCAACAAAAGCCTTTTTTATCAATTAGCGAATGTTATTCCAGTTAGCAGAAGAGTCTTACGCCATTTCAGCGTCATCCAGCAATGTGCACAGTGTTGCCTAATGCTGTCAAGTCTCCTCAGGCAACTGCTTCTCTACCTGTGAGGAAGGCAGTGTTTTAAGTTGGCCGTAGACTTTTAACTTTTACCTTTCTTGGTGCTGCAAGGGCATGTGATGTTCTTTGATTCCTACTCATTACAGTTTCAGAGCATCCTAAAATTTGGATGTGGTTTGAAGGCCTGCCCTTTGGTAGAGGGCTAATCCATGAAAATGATCAGCCAAGGGCTTTGAGCTGAAAATTAATTGTACCAATTTCATGACGGCATTGCTTGCTCTGTTCTGCACCTGTGTCCCTGTTCTGGTAGACATGGTGACTCTTGTATTTTGTAGCGCTTTGCTGGTGCATGCGACCTTAGCAAAATGCCGACTAACAGGACACGTAAGGGTGCGCTTACCTTTGAGCGGATCGGTCTGCTCAGCGCTGGTCTGCGAGCGCCCTACACCTTGCGGATGGGAGTGTGGGGGCTGAAGGCTGCTCACTCAGCAGTCCTTGGCCTGGCTTGGTTTGGAGGTAAGCGATCACATCTAAAATCTATGCATTGCATCTCTGAGATCTCTAAGGAGAGCATGTCAAACGCTTGGTCAATATTAGCTTACACAAGCTGTGAGGAAAGCCCGTTTGTTGCAAAGTCTGGACTTTGTCCTGAGCTAAGTTCAGTAACTAAAGGCACTGCAAACTCTGGAAGAGGAAAGTACCAAATTCACAGTCCTGCCTCTTCATGAGTCAGGGCATTACCCCATCGCTCCCCTTGCAGATCTCCTGCGATTCATTCTCCTTTGTGTGTATTTCTCTGGCATGGCAGTTAACCTGGTTATGCTTCTTCACTCACTGCTGATGTGATCTCTCCTCCTTTGAGCCCCTGAAGGCACCTGACCACTGTTTGCTTGTGTGCCTCTGGAAGGCCCTGCTGCGGGTTAGTTGTAGCATGCACCCTCACTGCAAGATTAGTGTTTCTTTCCTGGTAGCCAGCAGAATAGTTTTTTTTTTCTTTCTTATCTGGCACTGACTTCAAGGGGGTAAATATTCTGCCCTCTCAGATTTGCCCCAGCTACCCCTGTGTTTAAAAGCCAAGGCAAGAGTGTTAATGAGCAGACAGCCGTTTGCATTTTATGGTGCTGTTAACTTTCTGGTGTGTGGACCCGTTGTTTCGGCCAAGCGACTAGTGAAACATTAACTCTAAGGCTGACCATTTCTTTTCATCCTCCCAGAGCGTTAGATCTGAAGACATCCCCTGCACCGCTGGTGTGGTCCTGTGCAGCAGCTCTTCAAGACAGTTTTCTCTGTTCATGTATCCCTCCCTTGCATTGCACAGTGCCGCTGCCCGTGGCACACACAGCTGCTGGCCCTGGTACAGCAGGACCCATGTCCTGCAAGCATGTTTCCAGCAGTCTCGCAGATCATTCACTCATGGACTTTATCCTCTTCTCTTACCAATTCTGTCTTGCATCACTTCCCTAAGGTTTCATTTCTCATAGAGGTAACTCAGCACACCTGGGAAGCATGAGCGCGTTCATTTTTACTGAAGTAAAAACTCCCCTACTTGAAAGAACGTCCCAAGGAAAGGTCTCAGAGTTTGTGAGTTCTTGGTGCATGGGGAGAGTCTTTTGGCCCTGGGAAGGTACAGCCGCTGCACGGCGTTGTGAGCCGTAGCCACTGCTGCAGTATGTGTGATCAGTCGTGTCTCTAAACGCCTGCGTTGGATGAGATCACAGTTCAGAGCTCCCCTGACAGTTCCCTCAGCTTCACAGTCACAGAAGCAGATTCTGTTTTTCTTCCCTGTGATCTGAACCAACAATTTGCCTTTTGGCCTGGAAAAGCACTAGTTCTTCAACCACAGGAATAAACCAACTGAGGATTTATTTGGAGAAGGAAGAATTTGGCCTTTCCCTCTTCACCCCATCTGCCTATATGTGCATTTGCCTTGTCACTGGGACATCTGTCTGCTCTGGTCACTTTGTCTAGGAGCGGCCATGTAGTTGCACAGCCTCCTGTGCCATCTGCAGGAATTGTTACGGAATTCAAAACCAAAAAAGTTTAATGGCTTAATAAAGTTGTCATCTTGTTTTCTCAAGCTGGAACAGCATAGTGTTTGGGGAGTTAAGAGCAGGTGCTCTGAGAGCCAACCGACATTGAGTTATTCTGGTTTTACAGTGGTGAACTTGAACAAATTACCCTTTGGGTACTTCCCAAGGGGAATGTTTGTTGACTCAGTTCACAAAGGAAGTAAGGATGTGCATTTGCTTGGAGAAAATTATTATCCAAATCACAGTGTTCTTTTGAAACAGTTGTTTGAATGAATACCAAAAAGAAGCAATCAGGCATTTGCCTTAAAAGACCTTGGCAAAGCAGTGAATGGTGAAATTATGAATTTCTTCTTTCTTACCCCCTCAGAGCGGAATTATCTATATTTGGATTTCTTTTTTCAGCCCCAGAGAGGAAGTGAATCAAGTTTGCAAATGGTGTTTGGACCAAATGCAGTGAATCCGGCTGTGCCTCTCACATGTAGGTGAACTAGAACAGTGTCCTGAGGAGCAGTGCTTGTTCTTGACTCGGACCCAAACGAGATCTCTCTCTCCTAAGGACATTTGGTAGAAAAAATGTGAAAGTAGAGCTGGGAGGTTAGGTGTTTGGGTCTCTCCCCATCACTATCAAAACTATACCAGGGAAGCCTTTTAGGCTCGGTTTAGCTCCACTCCCACCACTGGAATGTCCAATCTATTTAGACTGATGGTATGTGGGGCAGGGACTGCTCCATCTCCCTTGCTATTCCCACCTTTGAAGTATTTCCTAACCAATCCAGAGAAGATGTTTCTCTTCACCGAATACCACATCTCTCTCACTCACTCAGTGCTTTTAGCAACCCTTAGATCAAAGCTCCTCTGCTCCAAGATCATTCTGGATGGCAGAACTGACGCCTCCACTTATGTCCCTGGGTGAAGTTTGGCAAGGAGTTATTCAAGATGTTTTTCATTTTTAAGGCACAAAGTTTTAGTTTGTGACTGGAAGAAATACCATGTAGGAGAATCTTTTTTGATCTCTTTTATGAAATATGCTGAGAGCAGTGAAGTCTTCCATGAGTTGCCTAGGTGCTTTGAGGATGATCTCAGTGTTACCAAGTGGGGTACTAGAATGTGCATTCTCCTCTCCCGAAGGGGAGCAGAGCTCATCAGACAAGTCTGTATCTCAGTTTTGTTATAGTCTTTGGTGCAATGAGCAGTCCCCTCTGCTGTCATGTACCTGTAGTTTACTCTCTTCTTTCATCTCTAGCTGGGTTTTTTAGGTATCTTACCACTAGCTTCAAAAATTCAGTGATCAGTTGAATAGTAACAGTGTTCAAGCCACACTAGTGCTCCGAAATCTTTGTGCGGTCTGATCCTGCAATCCAATTCCCAGCGGATTTGATGTGTTACACTGAATTCAATCAGTGAGAACTCCAGGACTGATCTCCCAGAGGAAAAGAAAGATGCAAGAAGCCGAGCAATTAGATCAGTCCCTGGGATTTTTTCTTTTTTTTAAACTTTCATTTACTTTCCCTGGATGGGTACGTTTGAGACATTCAGAAGTATTAAAAAACAAACAAACAACAAATTCCAAATCAGCCATGCCAGGAAGATGTATGCTATGGCTACTTTTCTTCTTCCCAGCTGTTCCCTGTGAACTCAGGGAAGACAGGCTGGCCTGGCAAGCAGCCTAACTCTTTGCTGTTGATGACACCTCTCCAGCAGAAGCGGTGTGTGGGCAGACAGGTAGTTTCATCATGGGGAGAACGAGGAGGAGGCATGCATCACCTTTTGTTTAAGCAGAAGCATCTTTTTGGAATGCTATCCATTTTATCGGTTAGGGCTTGAACAACGAGCAGCCAGGAGAGGCTGGATATTGTAATTACACAAGTGGAGGCAGGCTGCTGCGTCTGCCTGCCTGCCTGGAGAAGAATAACCTGTTGAATTTGCTAGAAGCTATTGCTGTGAGGACAAGAGCTACAGTTACTGGGAGTGCAGCAGCCACAAGTGGATGAAGTAGCTGCTTCAGAGCTATGCTGTGGGGAAGAGGCAAAGGCTTGGATATTGGACACTGGATGCCCATTTGGGTTAGAGCCTCCGCTTTTGCCTCCTAAGCTTGGGGGGGAAGAATACGCAGGCCACTTGCTTTCAGCTGGGTCAGCCAAGGATGGCTGCACTCTCTCAGCACTTGAGGATCCTGCTGTGGAAGAACTGGCTGAGCGTCAAGAGGCAGCCGGTGAGTGTGAAAACAAAGCGGTAGAGGAGAGGGAACCTGGAAATCACAGGAGCTGAGGAGCAAGAGGGGCACTGCAGGAGAGGAAGGTCACAGTATCAAAACGGAAATATTTTGAAGGCTGGTGATAGAGGCAGAGGGAAGGAAGGGAATGGCATGGAAGTGAAAGTGGGTCTTTTTAAACCAAAGTGGTTGGGTCTTGTGTTGGAGCTCATGCATGAGGGCCCGGGAGTCCAGATTGAGTATCATGGATGCCACTCTTATTCCCTCAGGGCAGTGGTCCGTGCAAACAAAACCATGCGGAAACTCATGGGCAGACTTGAATTAAGGCTGCAGTTCTGTATCTGTTCCCATGTGAGCAGACCCACAGTTGGTGTGCCATCTCCAAGGAGTCCCTTGGATTTGGGGGTGACGAGGGGTGCCCTTATAGAGACATTCGTAAAGGATGGACAAAGAAAAAGGCGGTGCTCCGAAAGATGCAAGTAGGACAGGATTCCAGTGCAGTCCAGCGTGTTGCAAATCAAGCACCCCAAATGGTCTTTCTTTCCAAAAGATAAACCATTGCCAGCAATGACCAGGGAGCAATCTAAACTGCAGCAGCGTCAGGGAGGCAAATGTTCTTTTGGGTGGCATTGCGTGTCCGGGCAAAGCCTGCCCAGTAGTTTTGTCCCAGTCCAGTTTCAATACAGCTGCACTGTAATTTCAGCAGAAGCATGCTGCAGTTCATGGGCTTGCGTTGCAATCTGTCCTCTTGCCAGTAATCCAAATGTGATGGGTTTTAAACTTGCTTTGATTGAGTGGAAGCCTTGGCAGATACAGAAAATGCTGACAGAAGAGAAATGGCCATGGAGGGTGTGATACGAGGATGGAGTGAAAGGCCTCATATCACCTCATGCTTCTGCAAGGTCTGTTCCTGCCTGCCCTATCCTGCCTCTTGGTTTTGGAGCCTGGTTCAGAGAGGTGCTGGGTTCATCTGACCCCTTGTGATCCTCCGTAAGAGCTGTGGACATGCGGCGCACCTTTAGTGTGTCCTTCAGTGTTGGGAAGGATACAGGAGACTTTTTCTGAGACGCAGAGGAATCCCAATAAATTCCCTCTGATTTCTCAAGAGGAATTGTAAGAGCCTTGTTAAAAGTGGAAAGCTTGAGTCTCTCCTAGCTCTTGGGCGCCCAGAGTAAATGGTAACCTAAGCCCTACGTGTACTTCTGACCATATAGCCTCACTTGCTTTAATTCTGGTTTCCTGTGGAGTTGAAATATCAATTCTGTAGAATTGAAATGTCAATTAAAATAAAAAATCTGGACACTACTGATTATTTTATGGCAGGTATTCCCTGCAACCCTCCTTCATTTCCCTCTCTTGCTCCAAGTTAGGGAACTTGCTCAGACTGGAGAGTGCATGAAGAGATAAACCCAGATCTCTGCTCCCAAACACATCCTGATTTCTCTGTCCTCCTGCTTGCATTTTTTTACCTGTGTAATCTTACTTCACTTACAGACCAGGCTTTTAGAAAGCTGCTTTTTTTTTTTTTTCTTTAGCATACTTGTTTTGTGAGGGAAGTGTTCTGTTGTGCATCTTCGTTTCTGGTAACGAGTGAAGGTGGTTCCTGCCGCTGGAGTGGTGTTGGCTGCCCTGGCCGGGGCTGACTGGGTATATCATGGAACGGTCCGACACCAGCAGCCCCCATCCTCCCTCCCGCAGTCTCAAGTGCTTTCCTGCTCTGTTTATCAGCCTCTCCAGGCCTGGCAAACACATCTGCTTCTGCTTGACACTTTATTTCCTCTGCGAGCTCCCTGCAGAGCCACTGGAGAGACTGCTTCTACCTGTGCGGCGTGGGGAGAGCTACAGCTTGCTTGACTGTCAGTTTGTCGAAATGACCTGAAGCTCTGCATCCATGGCCAGGGAGTGCCTCGATACACGTTCCTCCTGCTGGGAAAAGAATGGTCACGAGTTTAGGTGGCTACTTTCTCTGGAGCAAGGCTTGGGCTGCATACTACGGAGAACTGGAGAAATCGGTGCCTCTTGCGCTTCTGTTGCTTTCCATCTGTCACTTCTAGGCAGCTTGGTTATATAAACAGAGGCAGGAGGGAGAGAAAACGTGCCTGCATCCAGAGATAGTAAGGTCTGAGCAATTAAATAGACTTTTAGGAGTGAAATAATCCAGCAACCAAAGGATTATGCAACCTATGTGACAGTGCTTCATGTCCCAAGAGCCAAATTGAGGTTGGCTATGACTCCATTCAAGTCAACGTATTCTACCTGCAAGCAGTTTGGCCAGGGTGGTTGTCTTGTTTTTGTTAACTAGAAATGCCTGAGGTGGTGGGAACGCTGTTATGTTGTAGCTGATATGCCAGCTAGTGTTAAATTCAATAAAGTCAAAGGACACAGATACTAAGAGAAGAGCTCTCTGAAAGTGGGGAGTATAAACACCATTTTACCTCAAAATGGGGTGGTACAAAGATTTCCCTGAGTAGAAACAATCAGTATTCATTTCTTGCCCGAAGAATATGACAGATATCTTGCCCTTCCTTTAGGCAGCTTCTGACTAATACCAGTTTCTGTGCTGTTACCCCATAATTTTACTTTAGCCTACGTGGTACTAAATGAGGAGGATATGTTAATAATAGTGTTTGCGTGTGAATTAATCAGAGTTAAACAGTGTGTTTGGGGACTGATTATAGGGGAAGCATGTGATATAAAAATTATAAAAAGATGTTAGTTTCAGCGATGAATATTGTAAGTTGGCAGTGTATATATAAAAGGCAGGAAGAATACTGTATGGAAAAGTAAAATGTTGCTGAATGCTGAAGTTATAGGAGTACCTTCTCTGAAGGGGAGTGTGGGGAGATACCTTGTGGTTTTCTGTCTGTCAGTTGCCTGTTTGGGGGCATGAATCTTGCTCCTGCTTTCACGGCTATGTCATCTCATTGGGGATGATAGGGATGGGGTTGCTGTAAAACAACCATCTTTAAGCTGAATTGCTCTCCAGGATTTGTTTGTTTTTATGTTCCAGTAAGTGTTATAGGAAGTGAAAGCACTGTTATGGGCTTGGAATTACTTTGGAAAAACAGGTTTGGGTAGTATGTACTGATCTGAAAAAAATAGCAACACAGCGATGAAAAATGGGATGATTTTTGAAGAGAGACATCTTTGCAGTTTCAAAAATTGGCATGAAGATAGCACAGCAATTTTGCAGCACAGAGTAGTTTGAGCTTAACTACTGATAGATGGAAAACTAATCTAGTAAGTATGGTAGCAAGCTAGCCAGCTAGTGCAAAAGCAGTTGATTATTTGAATATTTGCATTTTCCTAGCTTACAAAACTCCAAGGCTTGTAGTTTTAAGGCTGACTGGCCCTCCTACCTAGATTGGTTTACTACACTGGATGATTAGGAGACTGTATTTTCTTCATTCTTATGCATTGAAATGGTCAACCCTCATTTTGGAGACAAGAGCTCTATAAATGTTCATGTTTTTTCCAACGTACTAGGCCAATTTTACGTCATCTCTCTTCCACCTGAGCTCCTCTATATGGACTGCTACCGTCTGGAAATGGAAAGGTGCCAGAGAGTTAGGTTGCTGGGATCAGAGCTCACATGGTGATTGCTGTTCAAATGTGACTTCTCCAGTTGACTGGTTACACAGCTCCAGAAACCCCTTCCTTCACCATACTTGAGCTCCACGTCTTGTAAATGACTACTAGGAAAATTCCTTTTCAGCTCTACTGTAAGGCTCAACTACTGTTTGTGAAGAACAGTGAAACTTTCAAGGGGGGGAAGTGCTGTAGATTTGTCAATTCACTTGTCAAACACTTTAATTTTGAGGTGTAATCAAATCAAAGTCATCTTAAACCATCGTTTGAGCAGTGCTATTCACTGAAAGTGAAACCAACCTTTTGCACTTTAGCTCTTGTTGTGATTTAACCCCAGCCAACAACTAAGTATGGTGAGGCCATTCACTTGTTCCTCATCCTCCTGCCCTGGTGGGATGGGGAGGAGAATTGGAAAAAGGTAAAACCCATGGGTTGAGATAAGAACAGTTTAATAACTGAAAGAAAATAAAATGTAATATAATAATAATGATTGTAATGAAAGGGGAGATAACAAAAAGAGAAGTAAAACCCAAAGAAAAAAAAAGGTGATGTACAATTGCTCACCACCCGCTGACCGATGCCCAGCCCATCCCTGAGCAGCGATCGGCCCCTCCCGGCCAACTCCCCCAGTTTCTATACTGGCCATGCCGCCCTATGGTATGGAATATCCCTTGGGCTGGTTGGGGTCAGCTGTCCGGGCCGTGCTCCCTCCCAGCTCCTTGTGCCCCTCCTCGCTGGCAGAGCACGGGAAACTGAAAAGTCCTTGACTGAGGGTAAGTCCTGCTCAGCAACAACTAAAACATCCCTGTGCTACCAACGTTATTCTCACACTAAATCCAAAACCACAGCACTGTACCAGCACCAACTACTAGGAAGAAAATTAATTGTATCCCAGTTGAAACCAGGACACCTGCATTTACTTGGCTCTTCTATCTCGCGATCAGTGCATCCAAAAGTCTTGTATTTCTCAGCGTGCTTTTACTATTACATAGCGGTGTCTCAAAGCTGTGTAAACACTGTCCCCCGTAATTATCAGCCAAACTGTAACACAGGAAGGCTTGTGGTGTTTTCAGGCTTATTATTTGCTCTTGAAATCTTAGGTAGTTTTTCTTTCTGCATAGATAATACTTGGGTTTTAATAGTATGCATTCCAAGACAGGTGTGATTTACAATGCATTCTATAACTCATTTAGGGTAGTGCTCGTACGTTCCAGACAAGCTCTGAGACACATCAATACAACAAACGTAACCAATATATTTTCATTGCTGTTTTATAGGTATGGTCGTTCATTTTAATTTCCTGGCCTGTGGTGGTTTTCATAATCTTGGCCATTATCCGTCTCAAATTCCCTCCAGAACCACAGCCAAACTGTAAGTAACGGGTTTATTTTTATGTCTTTGGGATTTAGTTCTCATTTCAGTGACTGATGTGTTAATTTGATGCGTTTTGTTACTTTTACAAATTTGGTTCTTTGTAGTTTCCAGTGGAGATTTCCTGGGATACAGCATGCTGTAAATAAAATGTCTGTGTTCCTCTGAGGTTGTTTCTGGGGTTTTTTTTGTGGTTGGTTTTTTTTTTTTTAAATTAGTTTTATAATTAGAAAACAATTTTAAAGAAGTGCCTCGTCAAGCTGCACTCAGATACTGCTGTTGTAGTCAGCAATATAAATTTATGTGATAAATTGAGGGACAAGAGGGCAGCTGGGGAAGATTTTACTCAGTAAAATGAGTAAGGGCATGGACTTCAAGTGGAATTCTGAAGGTGCTGTGTTGGATTTTTATATTTGGGGCAAGGAGACTGGGAGAAGACAGACTGGCAGCAGTGAGGACGAGCAGTTGGCTTCCAGTGTTTGTAGGTATCAGATGTGTAAAACGTGGCCATAAGGGATCCGTTCTTAATGGGATGTATGTGCACTGGAAATGCTTGTCCCAGTTAGTTACATGCGTGACTGATTAAAAAAAGTTTTTGTTTCTGTACGATGTGTGAGAAAGGGCCACACTGTGACAAATAGTAGATACATAATTAGGATAGCCCTTGGCCCAGACAGCTTGCAGCTTAATCTGACTAAAGGTTTGTGTACCTCATTTTGTAGATAGGGATGGAAAGCCAGAGTAAATGACTTTCTGAAAGTATCATAGGAAGTCTTGAATGGAGAAGGACGTTCTTGGTGTGTTAGGGTTGTCTTTTAACCCCAAGCCCATCTTCTGTCAGCAAAAGCCCTCTTTAGACATGTTGCATATTTTAAGTTCTTCCAAATTCCCTTGGACCAGTTGGAGCAGGCAAGCCAGGACACGTTGTACTTTGTGAAAACCCCAGATTTTGCCAGGTGTGGAAATGGCAGTCCTCCCACACTGCTCCATCGGTTATACTTCCTGTCCCTGATAAATCAGATAAGATGAATGTCAAGAGAGCCAGCTGGGTGGTAAAATATTTATTCTTTTACTCTACATGGTTATTAGTTTGAATGTATATTTATTTGGAGCGTGTTTGCTCTGGGTGATTGCATCTCTGAATTAACGGATTAGAAGGAATGTTCTTAGGAACAGCGAGTAGCTTCATCAGTTGTGCTTTGCAGGAAAGGGGAAGATTGGGCAGTATCCTTGGGCTGGTTCCCTTTTCTTTCACAGATGGATTCTATTCTGGGACAAGTCTCAGTAAGTATGTAAGTAGGTGTCTGTCTCTTAGAAGTGGATGAGAGGAATTCTCTGTTACAAGAGAGGTTTTATGCTGGGAAATAATGATTGTGGTGTGTTCTTGTGACCTAGATGTTCAGTGACACCATCTAAGAATCCCAAGGGGATGGAGAAGAACGTTAACCAGAGTATCAAACAGCCATTTTCTGCTGTTTTTCTAGTTAAATAAGAATAGCCACCTGACAATTACCTCTTTTTTTGACAACTGGAAAAATGTATCAACTTTTTGCTTGAAAAGCAAAAGAGAAATCATTTGGGAACTTACTTTCTTTTCTGATAGAAAAATAAAAGGGCAGGGGTGGACACATCTAGGAATACTATTACAGGAGGGGTTTTTTGTTCATTTTGAACAGGAATAAAATCTACTTTATGCTTTGTTCCAGTGCCTGCCTTAAGACACAATCATTAAGTAGTGACAAGAAGCTGTTTCCCATTCTGCTGTCAAGAGATTATTGCAGGTAGACAAAAGTCAGGAAGCACAGAATCAATGGCACAGAGATAGAATAAGCTACTCAGATGCTGAGTTTTGGAGCCTTAAAGATAACTCCACAGAAAATCTCAGTATGTAAGCTTATCTCGTGTATTCAGGGTCACAGAAATATCATGAAATCTAGTATTTGTTCAATTAAAACAGCTCAAATTCAAGACAGTAAGTTCTTCTGAAGGACATCCAGCACACATTCAATAGATTGAGCATTATGTAGAGAAATTACCTACCAAATATCAGTCAAGAGTGAACAAAAGCTTTCTGCAAGAGCAAGTTGCTTGCTTTGAATTATGTCGCGTAGCGCCTAATGTAGGGGGAGCTTGTGCCAGACTGAACTCCGAAGGGAAGTGACATGCCAAATAAATGTCGCCAGTCAGGAGTATGCTTATATGAAAACTAAGAACTGAGGAAAACAAGGAGCTGAAATCCATCTGATATATCATTTTCTTCACAACTAAAGCATCTAGTATCTAAGAGGGAAAAAACCCACCTCTCTTCTTTCTCCCAGGCATCTGTTTGATGTATTTCCAGGTCAGCAGAGATCATTGTCAGGACGAATGAAAAAGATTTCTCTCTCTCTGCCTACCCAGTTCCTGTGATGATTTGACAGTCTAACCAAACAAAATCCCCATCCAACTTCCTATACACATCACAGTTGTTGCTTTTGACCTTTTTATTACAGCCTTTGTATTTGCTGGGATGTATTGGGATGTGTTTTGTGACATACATGTGGAATAGGAAGCTCTGGATTGGAAGGCTGCAGCACGAAAGCCAGTGAACTGGGTTTGATGGTATCTTCCAGTCTTTCATGCCTGTATCACCTGTTTTCTAGAGTGAGTAGGGACAAAAGTCCCTTTCCATCACTACAGGTTTTTGCAAGGTATGAGAATTGCGTATGAGATACAATCTGTGCCTCAGGGCTCAACCCACTCAGTCTACAGAGAAGCCCAATTACCCTCCTGCTTTAACTAGCACTGTCACACCCTGTCACACCCTCCCCGCCTGCTTTCTTCCTTTTCTGTTCGCCTTCTTTCCCCTCCTGTCAGTTTGACCTCATCGTTATTCTCCATAGAAGCTCTCTTGGGTGTGGTTAGTTGTCCACTCATTCAGAAACCCTGCTTTTCAGTGCCACAGAGAAGATGCGGTAGAAACCTTGCTCTCCTGTTGGACCCAGGGCTCAGTTCCCTCTGACTTTCCAAGGGACACTCGGTGGGCTGCGAAAACCATGCCTCATTCGTAGATATTTTTCCTTCTTCATAGGAAGAAGCTGTGCTCTTGGGTCTGGTCTTAAACCCATCAAATTCTGCCAGGGAATTTGGTGCCCAAACTCTTCGCAGTGAAGCACATCTTACCTTTCACCTCTGCCCAGAATTTCCGCCCAGATTTCATCACCATCGTGGAGATGCCTGCAGGGTGTATTGCATTCGCTCAGAGATATTCATGATAGACTCAGGAGCAGAGTACTCCCCAATGCTGCTCTTTGCAGCCAGTATTCTGGGGGAACATCGTAATAGTCAAGCCCTAGACTGTTTGCCAGTACCAGCATAGCTGTTTAGGTTTAGTTTAGAGCCAGAGCTGTGTGGCACCACACTACATAGGAGCAGATACCCATACTCTGCTCTCGTTCTTGGCTCCGGTGCTCCTGGGAGAGGGCCCAGGGTAGGAGGGTCTCTGAGCTACAGTCCCTTCAGTCTTACTGTGATCGGTAGCTAGGATTTGAACAGGTCCAGAATTGGCTGGAAAAATCTGTATGAATGACAGGAGCAGAGATCTGAAATGCCTTAGGAGAGAGGCTGAGGCTTCTTTTACCTGCAGACACGCCTTTCCTGTGACTTCTGTCCTGAGCACTATTACCATGTTAGAGGTAACTGAGGCATCAGTTACTCTGGTCAGGACAGTGTCAGAAAAAGAGAAGGATACTCTATATTGCTTAAAAGACAAGGATAAATGCAGATAGTATTCCCTTTCCCATAGCACTGGGAAAGCAGATAAGGCAGCTGGTTGTGATGGGTGTGAGGTGGCTGTTCTGCCAAGTGCATGGCAGGCAGTGCCTGTCGCCTTCCAGCCTTCCCATCCACACGTGCCTCTGCCCCTCTGGCCGTTGCAGCAATGTGCTGGTAGATGAGTTCAGGGGGCTCCTGCCCTGTGGATCTGTGTAACCGAGGATCTCAAACCACTTTTAGCTCTGTCTGTTCCCTGCCTCAATCCCAGCGTGCTGCTTTGATGCAGAAACCCTTGCACTGACTTTGTCCCACCATTAACAAGAGAATGAGCTTGAACTGGTTTAGTTCTCCATGTGAGTGATGGCTGTGGCTGCTAGGAGGGCACATGTGAGATCAGATGGCATGGAGCAAGGTGGGCCACTGCACTGTCCTTCCTCTGAGGTACCATCCTGGAGATGAGAAAGCTCTGGAAAGATGCTTGCACTTTAAAGGAATTTGCTTCATAGTTGGAAGGATCTGAACTCATCTCTTTTCCTAGTAGGGTGAAAAAATTAATAGGTTCCCATGCTAATTACAGGGAGTTGAGATGGTGGCTCAGCTACGCAGGCCATTCCGTTCATTTGCCTAAGTCATGGGTATTTATGCAAGGCATAATCCACCCAAGGCGTTCAACCTGCTCTGTATACAGACAAGCACACATCAGACTTCCAGCCCTCCTTCACTATTTGCCTGTGATGGAGCAGTCCCACTCCTCCTTTTCCTTTACATTGCTTCATTTTCCTCCCCTTCTTTTCTGTCAGTTTTCTCCCCTTTTCTACACAACTCAGCACCAGATTTTTGTCTGTGCTCAACTGCAGCATGATTAGCAAAATAGCCTCATCGGGTCCCTCCTTAAGCATCCTTACTTTGGTGTGAACTTTATTTCATTTTGTTGTGGTGCCGTTGTGCCAGGGAGCAGATAGCCATATAACACTCTGTTTCATTGAAACCAGTGCTGAAGGGGGGTATGAATTATATTAATTGTCCCCATATTTGCTGCAATAGACATATACATTAATCTCCTTACATACATAAGCAGTACCTAGCCATACAGTTCTCTGCAACTTGCCCAAGCTTCCACTTAGCTCAGAGACCCATAGCCTAAACAGAACGCTGTGATGTTTAAAATGCCTCCCTTTTCATGGATCTCCACACTGCCATTTCTTTTTACAGACTCTTCTACCTTGTGAGGTGTGACTGAAGCATGTTTAGAGCTGGAAATGGGAACTCCTGAGTCCAGTATGTTTTTCCTCCCCACTGAATTACAACAGGGCCTTGGGGCAGTCACTTAATTCTAATTGACTTCCTGAACCATCTGAATCCAGATGCTGGGACCTAGGAGCGCCGAAGTATTTTTCCAGAGGTGCTGAACAGTTTGGCTTGCACTAAAGTTAGCAGTTGTTGATGTCTGTGTTTCTGGAAAGGAGGTCACTTTTGTTTTGAGAATCTAAACCTGGACTTTCGAGACTACCTGGAGGCACTCAGCATTGAAAGACATTGGTTTAGTAAACACAGCTTTTGTGCAGATTTTTTTTTTCCCAGAGTCTAGATATGGATTTAGGCTTTTTTAGGTTCCAGCTTCTAGCTGGGAAATGTTCCAACTCTCTTGTTCGGTCCTGGTTTTGCAGTGCCCTGCTGCTCATACATACAAGAGCAAGCTGGCTGTATTACAAGACCAGGTTAGCCTTGTCAGGATCAAATATTGCTATAAAAAAAGCCTTGTAGGAAAAGGGCTAGTGTACAGTTCCTCCTGTCTCTTGGTGTGTTTGTGCTTCAAGCAGTGGAGCATCTCTCCACAATGCAGTCAACCTCCAGTGCGGTCCCTGCTCATCAGCTCTGCCCCACGGTGCGGACATCAACTCTGTCATTTCCCATCTTGACCTGAATTTGCAATGCCTTTTAGAAGGTTTCCATCTCCCCTCCTTTCTTCTTTGTGTTTGCTTTGGGGCTTCTTTCTCCTCCCTTTATACCTGCTACTCCTCCCGCTCCTTTGCAATTTTTATGCTGTCTCATCTTTATGATCTCCCTGATCAGTACGTGAACCCCATGCATTCAGTTTCAAGTGCTGATTTTTAACTTGTTAAATAGGGGGTGGAAGGTGAAGGTCTGTGGGCGAGCAAAACTAGCTTGCCTAGTCTTAATAAGCATGAAGTAGATGCTGTCTGCTCTGGGCCGGTCTTATTTGCAGAGCCTGAAATGCTTGAGGGAAGAATTAGGCAATGAAATGCTTCCTCCGTTGAGGCCACCAGCACAGGGAGGAGTCTCGTAGTGAGTTGTCTGCTGCTTCAATCTCACTGTCGTAGGCAGACAGCTGAGGACGTCATGTTATTGGGACACTTGAGAAAACAAGGACACTGTTGCTGTAAAGATGAAAAATGCAAGCTCGTGATTCTCACGCAGCCGCACTGGGCATTTAGGGGGTTGAATGGAGTTATCTGGGGTCCTGCTGAGCTTTAATTTAAAAAGACATTAAGCATTGGAACAGGCTCCCCAGGGAGGTGGTGGACTCACCGTCCCTGGAGGTATTCAAAAAACATTTAGATGTAGTGCTTCGAGACGTGGTTTAGTGGGTATGGTGGTGTTGGGTAGAAGGTTGGGCTTGATGGATCTTTGAGGTCTCTTCCGACCATGATGATTCTATGACAGGACCTGGGTAATGGGTGTATGACTTGTCAATCAGGGTAGGCTATGTGATCCACAGGTGAACTGATGTATGAGCAATAGGTGCTCACCACATCTTTTTGTTACATGGTGATTTGTATGGGGGGAAAAAAAAAAATAAAATTATAGTTGAGGGAAAGAAGGCGGCCAAGGCTGACACTGCTTAAAGCATAATAGGAAGGCAGAGGGGGAATGTGTGTGTGCTCCAGGGACAGTGAGACTTGGGCTAACACCAGATCGTCATGATTAACGTGCGTGGTGCAGGGCCCAGCGGGCAGGTTTCCCCACGCTGCGTGCCATCCAGACCTGTGCTGCTATGTGCAGGCAGCAATATGTTGCACCATGTGTATTTGAGCTTACTGTGTGCCACCTTGCAGCATGAACCCGTCCTAACATACAGCAGTGATGGAGGCTCGCAGAGGAACCAGAACGACTCTGATATGTTAGCTGCTGAGGCTGTTTGGTGTCTTGCAACTTGGGGGTAAGCTCAGGGAATTTCTTCTTTCGGTGCTGACTCCTCAACGGGTGAAATTGCGGAGGTAAATGGCAGTTCTGCCTGCTGGCCAAAATAGGGTGGAAGAAATTGCCTGCTAGCTCCGGAGTGGTTTTAAAAATGGGCTTTGTGATATGAAAGGCATCAGCGTAGGGACAGCGCAATAGGGAGTGCAATACCAAACCATTAGCTCTGATCCAGCACAGCTCTTAAGTATGTGTTTAACCTGAAGTCTGAGTAATCCCATTGAAATCAGTAGGGCTAATCACTACTCTGCTGTGGGCTTTGGACACACTGAACCGGATTTGGGCTGTACTGCCAGGAACTGTGACACTTAGTGTCCTCACCGCCCCCCCCCCCTTTTTTTTTTCAACAAATGTGGGACTTGGTGTGGGCATTGATCTTGCAGGTATGAAAAAGGTACAGGAAAGGCTCAGCTGGCATTTGGCTCCTGGTCCTGCTCCCACTAAAGACCTAGCTAACGAGGAACGTGCAGGTCCCTTTCTCCAGCTTCAAGGTCAGATGTGAGTTTCAGAGTGTATAAATGTCACAATGTCCCAGCAATATGCGTGCTAGGGCAGCTAATTATTGTCTTTTTTTATAGATCAAGGGATAGGCCAACTGGCTATTTGGGCCATTCTCCATGTGTGTAAAAAAAAAAACAAACAAAACCCTCCTTCAAAATTAGTCTTATCCCATTGATTTCATGATCAGGTTTAGTTTTTTGGATAGACGTCAAAAGTTCTAGCATTATCGTAAAGCTTTCTACAAAAGATAGGCAGTGTAAGTTGTGATTCATAAGTAGATGTGAACAAAGCTGGAAATGGGCAGTTGCACGTGGTTGAAGGGAAAGAATATTGGTCATCCTGTCATGAAACAGGCACGTTCGTCTTTTTGGCTCTGACAAAGCCAAGGAATAAACTGTAAACCAATTCTGTGTGACTGTGGGAAAGACTAGAAAGGCAGTGAGAAGGTCGTGTGTACACAATATAGTTAAACATTTTGCTTAAAAGTTGCAGTAGGTCACCATAGCAGTAAATATTTTCATTCTGTGTTTTGTGACTTCTTAAATGAATATAAACCACAGCTGATAAACAGACCGAATTGCTCCTCTGGGTTAGACCCCCTGCTGCTGCTCAGGGATGACTGAGAGAGTGTGTAGGAGCGCAAAGGACAGAGTGTTCCCTCCACTAGAAAAATCTTGAAAGATTTAAAGTTTCTTCAGCCAGAAGCTGAAAAGGTTGAATCCAAGTGGTCCATATTTAATAGCCGCTGCCAAATCTATTTTTGTTAATTTGTCTCATTCTTTTTTTAAATGACTATCTGTCTTTTCAGCATACACCTCTCTGTGGCAGTGAGTTCCACAACATTTTGGTATTTGTTAAAAAAGGTACTTTCTGTCCCTTTTGCCTGCTACCTCATGATCTCATTGTGTTTCTTTGTCCCTGCGTTGCAAGGGATGATCACTGACTCACCCTTTTCATCACTCATCATGACTTTATTTATTTCTCTGTCAAACCACTTTTTAGCTATATTTTTCTTTGCTGAAGAGTCCCAGTTATTAAGTCTCTTTGTATGATTTAGCAATGTTTGAATGCATTTTCAATTAAACACAATACTTCATTAGGAAGTCATTTGCTCATTAATGCCTTTAATTCACCAGTGGGGGAGTTGATTTGTATGGATTTTTTTATGAACTATGGAAAGAATATGGAAGAACTTAATGCATAAAGTATATGCAGTATCAGAGTGTGTCAAATCTGAAGCCAAGAGAATTTTTTCATGCCCAAGGAGTGGTAGTGATACGATACTAAACTATGGGTGGATAGAAAACAGAAAAACTAAGCATTCCTCTTTAACAGTAAAGGAGGAAGAAATGCAATTAATTTACCTAAATTTATTTAAGAAGTAGCCATTCATAATGGAAATCCCATATCTTTGAGATGAATAAAACGGAATATAGATTTTGTCTGGTTTTGCAGGATGGATGGCAGAGGTAGGTAGCAAGCCCTGAAGTACAGTGTGGGCAGAAAAGGGAGGAGGAATGCATGGGTGATATTTTGAAAGCAAAAGGTATGGTCTGTGTAGCTCTGTTACATTTAAGGGGATTTGCACGTTCAAACGATGGGGCTGCAATATAGTTAGCATCTCTCAGAGTAGCAGAGCTGAGGTTGGGGAATGGAGGGAGAGGACGGTACTGGGGCAGCACACTGAGCGAACTGGTTGCTAGATTGTACGAGACACCACCGACTGATGTAAACCAGAGCGTAACCTGTACTGAATGTGCATGTGGTCCTACCTTTATACCCTTGGTTCATGCACAGCAGTAATAATAAATACAAGAAGTGATAACCTGAAAATATTACCTATTTACTTTCCTTTGCTCCAGTGTGGGTGATAACGGCCGCTATCCTGCCAGCACTTGTGGCCTTTGGGGTGGGCAGCCTCACTGTCTCAGGCTGGAGGGGGTGACATTGGGGGCTGTGTTCGTGGTGCTGTGCCTGCGGTCCGCTGAAACGCCCAATTCCTTGACATGAATGGTTGGACTCAGCTAAGGCGAATGCCTGAAACCTCAGTGCTATGAAAGCAACAAAATCAATGTGGCAATGTAAAACATGGTCCATTTAGATTTAAACATTTCAGTCAATTTCAATTAATCTTATAGATGGTAGTGAAATAGTAATTTTCATCTTTCTTGTATGACATTTATTATTACCCTGCCATTTTTCATCGTTATTATACCAAGCACCTTTACCTGAAGAAAAAAAAATAAATGTCTTGCTCGTGTTGAAGGGAAGTACATTGGAATTTAAAACATTCAGGGAAGTAAGAGAAATTAATTTTCTTCATTTTATCCCTAATGAAAGCAAATGTGGAAATGCCAGAATTTCCAGTGGCATGTGTGTATTAAGGTATCTTGTGTTTATTGTTACTGCTCTACATGCCTTCTTTCTTTTCAGCTCTTAGAGATGGGGCTGGCCTAGCTAGATGCTGCTGAGCAGGGAGAACGAGCCGGCCCAGGCAGCGCTGAGCCCTTGGCCTCTTCTGCCCTTTGGGATGCCTGCCTTGTTTTCTTCAGGTTCTGTGCCCGTCTTAATGGTGGTAGAAAATCAAAGCTCTCAGTGAGAGGGGACAGCAAAAGCCTCTGCGCTTGGGATTCTGCTGCTGGCAAACCCAGAAGTCAGGCTTTACTAACAGGATAGAGAGCTGGGCTCAGATTTTGGTTGCAGACAAGTCACTTAGACCAGAAGTACGCCGAGGTGACCTGTCAGCTCAGACGTGGTGCAGCGGTAGGTGCAGTGATCTCTCCCGCTTGGCTCATAGGCAGTGTAGTGGGACCCTCCGAAGGTAATTGTAGTTTTAGGAAATGAAGAATTTTAAAGCTAAAGGCAGTGGGGAGAACAAAAAATTATGTCATGTGTTGTGGATCTACTTTGTTGTGTGATGTGGGATCATAAAGTTGGGGACTACCGGGCTAGGGAAATCCATATTCTTTGGATATGGCATCGCCATAGACTTCAGTGGGAGGAGGAGCTGCCTTCTGCAGCATGTAGAAGACTAAAGGGATTCCCAACAGTAGAAATACTACACAAGTCACTAATGGTGGTTAAATGTTATGTTTCAGATTGCGAAACTATCCCCGTCAAAAGACTGTCCTTTAAAATTTGCAGAGCACTTACAACTTTCCTTCAATAATGTTTCATAGCTAGTGCTTACGTTGTGTGCTAATGTAGTTTGACGTGCTGGATAAATCTCAGCCAAGGGAGGGACAGGTAGTTACGAACATCTCCTGAAACACTGAAGGGAGTCAGGAGCCAGCTTCCTCCCTGGCCATCCTTGCAGTGGTGTACGGGGCCGACACAGGTCATAAATTTGGATGTGTGGGCAGAGCAGCCTGTGTGGCTCTGTGGAGTCACGTCTCCTTACCACGAGCAAGTGGATGGAGGGCGGGTGGATGGAGCAGGGAACGCATTAATCTCTTGACTCATCTTCTCATCAGTAAATTCCTTCCTTTGCAGGATGAGAGGGAGTTACAAGAAAGAACTCTGAAGCTACACCATGTTTATCTGGGGCTTGGACTCCCAAACTGCCCGTGCTTCTTGCACGGTGCCTTATGCTCTGGCTCTGCTCTGATCTCGGGCACACTGGCCGGAGGCAGCGTAGTCAGAAGCTGAGCTTCCCGTGGCTGCGCCACTCAGCTTCTATTAAGTTAAGCTGTTGGCCTCTGTGGCCCCTGAAGGACACGATTTTCAAGTCAGTATGAAGAGGGGGACAAGTGCTTGGTGGTTCTGATGGTGGCGAGGTTGACTGCTTGTTATCTGGGAGTGACAGACCTGTCACGCCAGCCAGACCATCCTGTTCGTGGCTCGGTGGGGCCAGCGCGTAAAGAAGGCAGTGTGCACGATGTGGCTCCTTCAGCATCATCAGCTTGCCACGCGAGAAAGCAAGGGTGGGATTTATCTCCCAGTGGTATGTGTCTGTGGAAGGAGTGCCTGCATCTGAACCAGGTCTTTAAACTTTTTTTGAAGTCGGTAAAGATCTCATCAATGCAGGCAGCAGAGCCAGCGTAACAATTCATTTCATCCTGACGGGTATGTGTGCTTGACACAGAGCATGGTTGTGCTAGATACTCAGGGTTAAGAACCAGCATAGGTCTAACTTACACCAAACAGGAATTTGGCCCAGACATCTCGGATTTTTCTGTGTCATGGTCTGTCTTGAAAAACTTCCTTAATTCTCTAACTGCTGTCAGAGTCCAGGCCTCTTCCAGAAAGGTCCTCTCTGACATTGCCACTGCTTTTGTGCCAAGAACATTGTGGGGTTACACCGGTTCACGCCTGCAGTGACTCAGTGATGGATCAGGCCCCGTGGTTGTATCCAGATGCCAGCAAACTGCTCAACATCTGATGCGAGTTGGCAGAGCCTCACTGAACATCTCAATCACATTGGGCCACCAGTGTCTTCACAGGCATCGTGCCACCACCATGAGTAGCAGCACTTCACATCATGAATTCCTGTCTCTTTATTTTTCAGGCTGCTGTTTCAAAAGAAAAGGAAAAAAAAAAAAAGAGCTGGTATCATCACCGTGTTCTTACGCTGTACACCTCACTTGCCATACCGCAACTCATTGTTTAATTGTCCACTTAACTCAAAGTGTACCACCTTTGAGTCCAATTTTAAAATTTGTTATTGCTACTTATATCTCAAGGAAGTGTCTTCGTCTGCTCTGGATTCATCAGGATCTCTTGCATAATTGTCGCTGTAATCACCTCTCATGTCTCCAGAGAAGACCAGCGCTCCCCAGGGCCCCAGCCCCATCCTTGTGTTCCCTACTCTGCTGTCCAGCTAGGAGTTACACAGCTTTACCTGCTTTGGGTCTACCAAGAGACATGAGCTTAGTTCCTGGCCCTGGTTGTTGGTAGATGTGGGTGGCAGTGGAGGGCATAGCTGCTTCCCTCCTAGCTCCTGCCTGTCTCACTTCATTGTGGTTATGTTCTCCATCCTGAACCTCCTGGCTTCCCAGGTCTTTGAAGCTTCATTTTCATAGGGACACTGATAAAGTGAGGTCTGTGGTGTGTGTTTTTGGACTGGTGTGTGAGTTAATTTCCTGCATGGGAATGAAGGGGGCGGGAGATAGGAAGGAAAATGAGAGGAAAAAATGCCAGTGTGTGCAAAACGCCATTGTGCAGGGTTGTAATTGGTGATCTCAAAGGACAAACATCTGGGACGTGGCAGGGATGTTCACACAAGGATGCTTCCAGATTAAAGTGCCGTACTCTAAGGTTTCCCTCATGGGCAGCAGACTTAATTACACTTCAAAACCTTTAGAGTGGCATATGTTTGGTCCTTTGGCCCCAACACCAGAAGGACTACCTGGAGGGACAAGAGAGATCTTTTACTCTCCTTGGTGCTCTGTGATTACCAGGAGCTGGCTCAGCTTGGTGTGTAACTCCTAGTGACCTGGGGGGATGCAGTGAGCATTGAGGAAGCTTCCCTCAGCAGGTAACGTTCTCCTCTGGTAGGGCATCCCCTTTAATTTTCTGGGGCAGTTCTCTGCTGAGGTATACAACACGATCGCACCACCACTCCAAATGGGTGCCTTTGACTCTGCAGGTCTCAGCAATCCTCTGGGCCAGTTGGTATCTGGCATGGAGCAGTAGGAACTCCCGCGCTAAACCATGAGCTTTTGCATTTTGACCCAAAAACTCAGTGCATGCTCATGGGCTGTGACCAGCTGTGCTGAGGAAAGCTCAGGCAAGTCAAGTCTCCTTCAAGGAGACTGACAGCCATGTACTCCACCTAGCACTGCCCTCCCCTTTGGGAACATCTGTCTTTTGACCACTGCTGTAATTAATAAACATAGTGTGGTGTCCTTGTTGGAGGGGTTAGAGATAAAGCTGTGCCTAGGTGAGAGTCAGAGGTCGTATTTGGAGACTAAAGAGCAAGGTAATCAATTACCACAAGCCTGCCTGCAGGTCTTTTCTAAATCTGTCTCCTTTCCATAGTAGAAATAATGGCAATGTCCTTTGCCAGGTAATTTTCCAAATTATTATTTTAAATAATTTGTTGCTGTGATCCAGCAAAAGAGTTTCGAGATTTATTAGAGCGTTTGTCACTGAGAGGAAAAGCAGCCAGTGAACTCTGCAGGCTGGCAGTAAGCAGCACGGGGCAAGCGGCACATAAGATACTGAAGTCTCTAATTGCTCTGGTCCACTCTGTGTTTGCAGAAATGGGAGACAGGGACATACATCTCGCCCCTCAGCGCTGGCTGCCAGCATCACAGGTCACCAAGCAGATGGTACGGGAGCTGCTCTGAGATGGCAGGAGACACGGAGGGGGTGGTGGTGATAGATTGCTCCTCTCCCTTCCCTGGGCAGGTCTGCACAAAAAAGAAAGGAGGTTGTCTGGTCCTGGATCCCTTGCCCCTTCCTGTGGTAAAAGCTGAGACAGACCCCTGTTTTAACAACTTGGCTTGAAACTGAAGACTGTGGCTTTGCATAGAAACTGATCCAACCAAGCCTTGGAGAACATGCTCTTGTAGGTGCTTCAGGTTACTCTGGTCATGTGCCTGCTTGTATTTTATTTTATTTTTTAAAGGCAGAATTAGGATATCAAAAACCTAGGGTGCTTTTGTCATTTCTTGCCTTTTAGAGTGGAGGGGGGGAAATCTGCAGCTGCTTCGGACCGACAGGTCTCTTACAAACAAATAGCTTGTTTCTTTTTCCTATTAACTAGCCTTTCACGGCTTTGTCAGTGTTGAAGAGGTGCTTCTAGTAGGCTTCGGCAGATAGTGCTGCCAGGGTGGAGCAAAAGAGCCTCAGTGAAACTGAGAATCGGTCCAGTGGTTTGGGAAGAGAAAACAGCACATACTGATAGAAATACATGGCAAGAAAGTGCACGTCCACGTTGTAATAATGGCGTTTTCTTTTTCTTCCTTCCTCCAGGTTATCTTGCACCTCGAAACCTTCCTAGTGCAGGCTTCTTCCCGTTCCTGCAAACCGTGCTGTGTGATTCAGATGCCAGATGTAAAGGCACACCGTACGCACCAGAAGATCTGCTGCCAAGACTTAATGACATCTCATCTCTCAGACTGTAAGGGAATCTGAATCTATCTGGGTGTTACAAGCTGTAAAGCAAAACTTGCTTTGAGGTGGAGGGAGCAGCCATGCATGTTTGTATGTGCAAGTATGCCCATAACAGATATATCTCAGGTATCTGTTATAACAGATACAGTCTCAGATATCTGACCACTTAGAAATGAGAATATGGACTGCAACATGAGACACTTGAAAAATCTTCATGTTAGGGACAGCTATCAGTAATGTGTCAGTTGATCCAGGCTCGATAGTAGAAGAGAATTTTACTCCCTGACAAAAAAGCTTCTGCTTATCCAGATCAGAGCAAAGAAACTTTTTTTTGCGTGATTATGGGTCAAGTCCTGTAGGGTGTCAGTGGATAAGAGTTGCATCCAGAGCAGCCCAGCGTGCTGATCTGCCACTGGCCGTTGGTTCAGGATGCTTTGGGTGGAAATGGCAAATGTTCCCCGACAGCTCTAGTTTGAGGTACGTTTGTTCTGGAGTGACTGTTCTTTCAGTAGATTCTCCAGGTGCCAGCCAGAATGGGTGTCCTCTCTGCAAGCCATCAAACGTATCGGGAAACAGATGAAAATGAAGGAACAATTTTTGCCTGCAAAAGCATGTAGATTTGCAGCGTGGAGCTGACTGGGCATGCTTTGCTGGAATGTCAGTTTGTTGAATTTGAAACATTCAATGGACACATTTCAATTTCATTGATGTTCCTCTTGAAGCCAAGTGGTGTTTGCTTTGAGACATGCCAGCCAGGCTTGTTCCTACATCTTGGCTGCCCGGTTCTGGTACGCCCCTGGGGAGCATGCCACTCTGAGGCCTGGCTGGTTCATAGGGAGCTGAAAATCTGGACATCTCACATACAAGGTCCTTGGTTGCTCATCTTTGCTTTCAGGTGAGAGGCTGCTCCGTAGTGGCTATGTCAGAGCCTTAAAAGTCCCCCTTGGCCAGAACTTGAGAGTCTGAAGAGCTAGGGTGGACCCCATGCCTTCCACCAGAGAGCCCATCAGGCAGGGTGGGGGATCCTGGGGTTGGTGGCTCCTTAGGGGTCCTCCTTAGTGCCGAGGGACTGGTGTTTCCTGGGCTGTCAGTGGTCAGGATCTCTGCATTGGTTAGAAGGAACCTGGATGACTAAATATGTAGATGACTGAAGTTACACAATGTGAATCCTAATCAAATTCAAGGTCATGCAGCAGAAGAGGGCAGAGCCACACAGAGACTGGATGCCTGGATTCACAGCTCTTCCCTCATTTCCTCAGTGTCATTGTTTTTCCCTGGGCATGTTAAACAATGGTTAATTTGGGGTATTGAAATGAAGAAATGGGAACTTCTAGTGCCAAAGCTGGAGGTCTTCCATGGGATTCAATAGCTACAAATCCTCCTTGCTTTCTGTTTTTGGTTTCTGTGCAGCTGTTTAGGAAATAACTGGTTTTTCCTGCCAACTGAAAATCAATGGATTTGGCCAAACTATAGCTCAAGTCACATGAGTCATTAATAATCATCTTGACCGCTACTGATGCTGGAAGTTGGCTGTGTGAAGTATCATACAGCTATGTGGCTATACATACTCTTGTGTGGTCAAGGTCAGCCTTAGAAATTTCTTGTATTCTACAAGAAAAAACACCAACTATTAAGTAGTCACAGCAAAACTAGCAGGATACAGCAGCGTGTAAAACCTCAGCAAAAGGTTGCCTGGGTAGGGGAAAGCTCCAGAACCAACATGAATAGGTGCAGCTCCGCCTCAGGACCGCCTCGGCAGCAGAATCACCATGGCTGAGTTTGTCACAAAGGCAAAGTATTTGAGCTGTGACCCTTCTCTGACTAGAAATATTGTTGTGTGATATTCTGGAGTTTGTAATATTCAGCTAATCCAGACTGTTTTTCCCCCCTCCCGCTGTGCAACTCAGTGAAGCTCTTACTAAACTGTTTTATAACTTGCCCTAAAACTATGTCTTACCAGTGGCCAGCAGAGAAAATAGGCAAGGTTCCTTGTTAGTTCTGTTCCTTAGAAGTATTTACCAAGGTGTGCAAGACATGGCCGCTTGGGATTTCCCCTAGTAAAAGGGAACTAAGTACAAAAACTGAGCTCAACACCGACATCTTCCACCGGTTCTTTCCTCTGTAGTGAAAAGTTTGGGAAGGATGAAGTAAGGTCCTGTTGTCTTGAAGGATTTCTTGGTAGGGGCCTGCAACCTGCTGTTACATCTTAGAGCTGTTCCAGCTTACATCAAGGCCTCTATGCTCAGTCCGGGTGTCATTAACAGTGCCATGAAGTTCCGCGCTGTTTCTTCTGCTGAGACAGAATAGGACTTCATACAATGAGACCTTCTTTCCAGGACTGGGAATCTGTTTAAGATTAGACCAAATACATATGTCAGGCCTTGCCTGTCATCGGTGTCCCTGCAGAGCAGGCATGAATGAGGTCCCCTCCATCCGTTTTGTGTCTGAGAGCACTCAAGTGTGCTTCCCCAGAATATGTGCCAGGCTTCTAGAAGGAACCAGGCTTTTGCACAACCCAGATTTCAACACACCTGCCATGAAATCCAGCTATAGACCCATTCTGAGTCACGCAGTAGTTAAGTGTAAGTTTGATCATAAGAAACTCTGAGTTGCTACAGGTGTCTTTTTTTTTTTTCTTCTTTTTTTCCCTTTTTTTTTTTTTTTTCTTCCTTCCCCCAGTAAGCGGAGGAACTCATCCAGTGTGGCCAAGGACAACCATCCATCACCATGGAGTGCAGAGGTTCCTAAAAGCAGGAACGCTTCACTGGGTAGGTTATTCACTGCTCTGCAACGTTCTTGTCTTTAAAGGCTGATCTTTTGAAGCTCTCTGGACAGAGGTGCAATTCTTAGAGCACTGCTAAAATGATTTATGTGTTCTATACAGACACGTGACCATGGCCATGACATTAGTGTAAATTCTTGGGAATAATTACAAGTAACTGTCTGTAGAAAAGGCTTTTGGAATTTGGCCAAGAAACCAGAATTAAATTGTTGTGCTTCACAGGAGCAATGCAAGATTGCAGACTGTTTGGACGTTAATTAAAGACCTGACTATTTATGGAATATTGCCCTTTTACTGCCCACAAATTGTCCATACACAGCTTATGATTTTTTTCAAATTTATTTCTTATTCACAGTTATCCAGCAAATAAGTCTTCTTCTGTGCCACAGTGGATATTTATTGTTGGTGATGTTCTCCTGTGATGTGATTCTCTTTCCTGAAGGAACTTTCAGACTTGAATTTTTGATAAAATCATTTCAATTATTATTTATTGATGGTAATGGCTAGTACTATCATGATGGATAGTCCTTTCTCCAGGGAGCTCACAATCGAATGATTACAGATTTGCATTCTGTGACTGTTCTGCCCCAGCCATTC
>NW_009632751.1:69768-79940 GCF_000690535.1 Cariama cristata | reverse complement strand
TTGTTCAATTTAGCATCCCTGCCAATGCACTCACTCTTTGGAGTACAGGCAGAAAAAGGCTGAACACAAAAGGGACTGAACGCAGAGGCGTAGGGAAAAAAAAGTAAATCTATGAACAGTTATGGGAACTATCAACTCATGTTGTTGGCCACGGATGGTCAGGGAGGAACTCGGTTCTATATCTTATTTTAAAAAAATTTAAAAATTAAAAAAAACCATCGTAGGTCGTAACTTCTACTGTTGTAAACTGGCACAGCTCCTTTGGTGTCTGTGAGCTGTGTTGTTTTGGGAGTGCTGCTCAGTGCACCCAAGTGTTGGCTTTGGTGCGTGTCAGCTGCGGGCCTGGCAGTGTGCCACTGTCTATAGCAGGCAGCAGTGCTCCAAACCTGTGTGGGAGCCGTTTCTGAATGATGAGTAGCACCCACTGGTGCCAAAGACACCTGGAGAGTTCTCCCTTACAGGGCTATCGGCTTGAGCTGATGTGGGCTTCCTTGTAAGGCTACCCATCTCTCTTTGTGCATGGAGGAGCTGCGGGACAAGAACAAAGGTGGAAATTAATGTTGAACTGCAAGGAGAGAGTTAAATGTGTTTGATTTTAAAAAGTTACAGAAGGAAATAATGTAATCCGGGATTTAATTACATCAGAAAAAACCTTAAGTAAGCAATTACAGGATGCCATTGGCTGTACCTTTGGAAACAGATTAATAATGATGGCATGCCCAAAGCTGTAGTCAGCTGTCCTGTGTCATGGTTTGATGTATCAAAGAGGTTAAAAGACATTAAGTAAAATACAGTGTGTCAAACTGTATTGCAGCATTTGAGGATTTGGTATCTCATGGAGAAAAAATCCTTCAGAATATTTCATCGCCATCCAACCTGACTTCCAGCATAAACATGTTCAACAAAATCCTCAATTTTGGGAAGGTAAGTCTGTATTTGCATAATAGCTGAATGTGAACATTTATGTATTGTCATATTTAAAGAGTTAGAAGCTCGAAGTTCCAACATCCAGCCTTTTATTGCTTTTGGATCTCCCCTATTACGTGAATGTGCTTTATTTTGGGAAGAGGAAGATCGTTATCGTGGGTGGACTTTTAAGCTTTTAAACTTTATAGTAAGTTTATTATCCTCTAAGGAGAAACCAGACAAACCAAACACCTTGGGACATAATACCATGAATTACCAAATATGGTCGCACACAATACCCTGAGATACTTTGCTCAAAACTTGTGTGAGTTAAGGTGTTTAGAATGTGTTTTCTTCAACATGAAATTAAAGATATGGTGTTACAGGCTTTGCCGTTCAATTCATTATTTGCCCACAATACTCCTGCAGTGGCATCGGAGACACTGTGTGTTTATTATGTGGGTGTTGACTACATATAGGAACAATTCCTTTGTAACAGAAACTTGACACCATGTAATGGACACCAGTATGCTTACGTTTTTGTATTAAGGCCTACAAACACTTGCGCACACATTTCTCTTTATCTGTATGAGGAGTTTGAGGGATTTCAGTGACACTGGTCACCTGTTAGAATTCTGTATGTGTGCAAGTGCTTGCAATGACGATGCTTTTCAGATGTCACTACTACCCCTTAAAAAAACCTCTCATCACTGCATTTAAAACCATCCCAGATAGAGTATTGCTTGAAGGCTACCTTTAACATTACATCTTGCTTTTAGAGCCAGACCCAATATTCAACTGCAGCAAATCTCAAAGTCATTCTGTGTGAGGTCTTGTCGCGATACATACCACATCCCGATCTCACTGAAGAGAAGATGGCAGCCAATATCCACCAGACATTCTGCTTTACTGACTCATCGCTTTTAGAGTCATTTACCCAAGAGTTCAGAAGGCAGCTCTCTCAGGTAAGTGCCTCGGCCCTTTCTTAATATTTGCAGCTAGTAGCTGTGTTAGTTCACACATATTGCAGCATTTGGGAGACAGAACGTGACCCCACCTGGGTAGGAGTCGCTCATCTCTATACCAAAGTGCATATAATGCATGATGAGGCTGAGCTAATTATTGTGAATGGGATTAGCCCGAAGACCTTAGAGCTGAGTACACAGCTTGGAAATGGAAGGACATCCAGCTATCAGCTAGCGGCCACTAAGGGTTCTCACCATGCCTACATCTTGTTTCTCCTCTTTATTTGCCCTGCTGCTGCGACAGGTACATAGAACAGTGTGAGGATGTGGTGTAAATGAGAATATTTAAAGCTGGGAGAGACAATAAATTTAATTGTGAATTACCTCAGCTGTAACTCCTGCATCTGATCCAACAATTCATGATTGAAGCAGTACTTGTTTTGGGGAAAGCTATATAATTAAAGCAAATGAGTCCTTTAAAGATAATGCCTTCCTTTTTGCCAGGGTGAGGATTGATATTAATTTTTCTTCTATTCTTAGTCTTTGGACTGTTTGGGACATTGTGAATCGTAGGACTTGTCTAAACAGAGAATTTATTGTACAACCTGGGGTGTGACGGTAAAGCACAGTCACTCTCTCAGTTATTGCCCGTCACTAGAGTCCTTCGCATGTGTTGTTTGTAGAGTTGTGTGCAAGTGCAGTGCCAGCTGAAAAACATAAAAAGACCCACCGACAGCAAGGCTTCTTGTTCTTAAATAATTTCTTGCATTGTTATTTGTTAAGGTGCAACACAACCCACAGTACCAGGCAGCATTCGTCAATGAAATGGTCTCATTTCTAATGCTCATCTCCCGAGTGCAGAATGACACCTCCCTGTGGCATCTCCTTTTGCTGGCCCCAGATGTGTTTCAGGGCAGCATGCAACTACAAGATATAATTGATTTCCTTCAGAATCCAAGCAGGTAAAAAAATACAGAAAATGCCAGGAGAGGCACTGAAAGTTGGTGGGTCTGGTTATTGAATTCTAAGGACATCACCTCTCATCTTGAAGAAACGATGTTAGTTTAAAAGCATGATTTATTTGGGGGATGATATGGCTCCATACTAATGTGTCTCTAAAGGTCTCTATGGACAGTGAGCGGTGTTTTGATTTTCAGTGACTCTTCTGTCACTTTTTAAATGGGAGTTTGAGATGAACTCTTAGTTTTCTTCCAGTCTGCTCAGAGGCACTGTCATACCCACATGCAGATAGAAAAGGTGGTGAGTAACAGCCAGTGCCTTTGGTTGAAGAAAGGTCCTCGTGGCTGGATAGATGTTCTGCTAAAGAAAGCAGCTGGCTGCTTCTTTCCGGAAAAGCATAACGCCGAAATCAGGTTACTTTTGGAACACCTCAGGCATTTGTAGGGAGCCATAAATGTAAATTCTTTTTCTTTTTTTTTTTTTTTAAAATGGATTACCTGATTTACTGCTTTTTGATCTTTCAAGACTGATCCCAAGAAAGCAGAGAAGAGAGGGAGCCTGGTTTTTAGCATATGGGACTTTGAATATGTCTGACTTCAAGAAGAAAGTACCAGTTATGGTCTTGCTCAGCGGTTTTATGAAAAACAGATCTGGCTTAAGTGCATTAGTTAACTGTGCTGAAATATTTGATGCTGTATGCAGCTAGGAAAAGAAAAACTCTTCTAAAATGGCTTAGGCTTGAAATCCCTTTCCTTGTCCATCGTTGGGTTAAACCCTCACTGCTCTCTAGAAAACTTGAGTTACTCAAGAGATTAGGGGACTGTGTTCCAGATCACCTGCTGGGTGTGTGACTGACACGGCTATAAATTATTCTGAATAGTCCACTTGTTAGAGCACATGGAGGTCAGCAAGCAACTGAGTGTCTTCAGACTTTTTTTTTGTCTTCTTGGCTACATGAGCAGTTGGGTAAAAATGCCAAAAGAGATTGTAGAAACTTCGCCACTTTGATTACACTCAGACTTAGAGGGACTCACTTTTCCTCGCTGGCGTGTTGCCAAAGCACTTAAAACCCCATACATTTAATATCTAGGTAATTTGCCATACTGCATTGTGAGAACTATTTGTAAGCTGTAATGTCCTTGTTCTTAAAGGAGTCAGTACCAGTGTGGCAAGAATTCTAATTTTATTCAGAGGTGTTTTGTCCGTGCTGCTGTTTGTCACAGGATGATTGCATTTGTTTGCATTTACTGGCTTGCAGAATCAAGCCTGAGAACCAGCACTGTCTGAGTGCCCAGGAAGAATTAATATTTACTGTGCTGCTCTGCTTTGCTCTACAGCTGCGGAGCTGGGCAAAGTTATCATAGGCACAACAAAGAGGCACATAGAATTTCATCACCAGAACTGTGCAGTGCTTTTATGCCTAGCATCTGGCAGTGTAAGTGCATGAGTAAAGAGTTATTGCAAAGAGATTGCACAAACAGTATTTTTAATGATGCTTACAAAAGCACATCTTAGCGAGCCTGGCCATGTCTTTTACTCAGGCGGTACTGACCTCCTAAAGAAATGCTGTACAGGGAATTTTTTTGTACTATAAATATGAAGATACAGTAGAAAAGAACTTTTGCTCATTGTGGCATCTGTATTAACCACGTGATAAACACCACCACTGTGAAACAGTAACTTCAAAGTCATAAATTCTACAGAAAGTTTAGGAGCAAATTTTATTACCCACACAAACCTGGTTTACAGACTGAATTCACAAATGCTCCTGTTTGTTGCTTTAAGATGTTTTTTCAGATCAGCGTTTAAGCTGAACTTCTCTAAAGCCAATATCTGCAAAAGCCCTGCAAGACTGAAATAAAAGGGCAACTCCACCACTTGTTGCCGTGTTTGCTACCTTCTGATCTGTATGGTATGCATCCACTTTTGGCAAGCCTATGCATACCTCCTCCTTGGCTCTGCCATTGCTCAACTAAATACATCATTTATAACTCCAGTTTCTTCCCCCTCTAAGACTCTTACTAACAAGCACCTCTGCAGAATGGAAATGGTAAGCACCAAGTCCATGAAACCTGTATGGAGACATTATGTTAAATGAGGAGAAAAGAGATTCCTGGCGCTCTGTTCTCACTAGCACTCTGTTCCCACAAATCAGTATGTATTTATTCATACCACTGAAATCAGCTCAGCTAGGCTTTTTGTGTGTCACCTGCAGAACTTCAGGCAGGCGAGAGAGAGATTGTGCCTTTCACGGTGACCCTATGCCTGCAGTGAAGAGCTACTCTTTATACAGGAGAAGCAAAAGAGACTAGTAATCACCATGAAGTTTTCAGTAACCTGCACACATTGAACAGACAGGCTTTTAAATTACTTCCTCTGTGATACAATATGCCTGATTATCAGCTTGTTCTTTCCTAAGACTGAAAAACATTCCTTGCTTCCCTGTCAGCCTGATTATTACAGTATAAAAGAGGAAAGAAGGAGAATTGGGAATGGTAACAGTTATTTGTGATTGCTTCTTCCTTCCACAGATGTTGTCCCCTAGGGATCCCTGCTCTCCCTGGAGCCTTGTCTGCTTGCTTCTTGGTTTCTTTTAGAAGGAGACTCACCCGCAGCAGTGAATCACTGGGCTGGCATATTACCTGAGTGTTTTCTAAGACCTATTGTGAGGATTTAAGTGGTCTATAGATTTTACATAACCCTTTGAATAAGTACACCTAATGAGTGCAACACATATGTTTGTGCTAATATACCGCCCTGGCTTTCCCATCAAAGCCCTTTGTATTTGTATTTTGTGCATGATCAAACAAATAATTAAAAGTAGGGGCAATGTCTTGTCTGCCAGACATTTTAAGAATGATAGGCTGTACTCCAGCTGTTTCCTATTTGAACACTTGTTTTATTTCTTCTCATAAACCTGTAACCACAATTTATTTTCCTTGGGTTTTTTTTTCCCTTTAGTGTTGTGCTGGCAGCTCAGAATGTCTCTGCATCACTTGTGACTGATGATAAATTCAAAACTGTTCAGAATGGGGTTACAGATCCTCCGTATTCCCTGAACTGCTTGGAGCAAGGTAAGACACCTCCGTATAGTCATATCTCTGGTGAAAACCTGTGGTGCTGAGGAGAAGCAAACTGCAGGCTAATAAGTAGCCATACAGATTGCATACTGTTCAGGGCTCAGCATAATGAATTCTTCTTTCAGCTTTTTACAAATGTGAATAAAATAACTCATTTCAAATGGAAAAGTAAAAAAGCTTGGTTTTGTCAGTAGACAATGAATTAACGTGAGTTTGCAGTCTCGATGAGAATGAGTAGTGGGAATTTTTTAGCTTTTTTTTTGTTGTCAAAATCTGCTCTAGTTGTGGGCTCTGTCAAACTCACCTGAGTATATCAAGGTAGGGGCTGGGGCTGAGCTGCACAAGAAGCTGTATATGTCAAGATTAGCCGTTCCTCTAAACCCCTGTCAGCTTACAGCAGAGGAGAGGTCCACGATGTCCACCTCTAACTGAGGTTATGTGAATGGGCAAGCATCTAAATGCTACAAGGGACAGATTGGTAAATGCCATCCATTCTCTAATTCTTGTTTGATGCAGATTGTGGAAGTTGAGGTGGATAAGAAGAAAGCAGATTAATGCAGTGCAAGTAAGGAAAATGTAGAGATGTGGCTAGTGAGAGGACTGGACACATGGGGATGTCAAGATAAGTGTAAATGGCTATGGGAGACATAAATGATGCTGCAGTCAAAGCCTATGTACGAGTAGTAAAAAAGCGTTTCCAAATGAAGGGAAAGAAACAATAATAAATATTAGACCAACTTGTGCTGCATCACCGATGGCAAAGTGCTCCTAAAGCAGGAGGAGAGCTCCATTAGCACCCAGATCACAGGGGCACTGAGCTGTTCCTGAGATGGAAAATCATTACGATGACAGGCAGCATCCTAACTTCCTTTGGAATGCCAGGAAGAGTTACACCCCAAAACAGCAGTCATATTTCTAACCAGCATCTTGTGTCTTGTCGTGGGAGCCTAACTTCATACATGCATGTTACCCTTAACAGATCTGCCATAGAGCTCTTCTCAGTTTCCAAATTAATGTGATCTCTACTAATATACTCTTTACGTGTTTATTGTAGATAAAGAAAAAAATTCGGTGACCAGATATATTTGTAATCTCTTTGTTAACTGGCAAGACAATTGGATTTTAGTATCTGAATTGGAGGAAGTTCTGAGGTAAGACATTAGCTAAAGGGATATTACTAACAGTATAATTCAAATCTAGGATCTTTGCTCTAAATCACTTTACATTTCCACTTGCATTGATTTCATATTCACTAAAATGCCTTTTTTTTTTTTCCCCTCCAGAAAAATAAACTCACCAGAGATTGGTGGAAAAGACTCCAAGAGGTCCATTAATTCAGATGATTTAGAAGCCATACAAAAGTCTCTATATCGTTTAAAAGGCTTTGAGAAAAAAATGAATAGAAGTGAATTAAAAAGCTTAAATCTATTGAGAAATTTGGAGAATGAAACATTACAGAAATTGTATGCAATTCTTGAACTGGGAATGAATCCACGTAATGATTATAAATTAAAAGAACCATATAATAAGGAAATAATTGATGAAATCTATAACTTCACATCACTGCAATTACAGAGTGACTTTAATGGGACTTCCATTTTCAATATAATGACCCGGTGGAAAGAAATTCAGAGTGCTTTAAAATTAGCTACAATGATTTGGAATCCAGTTCTGTTAAATAATTCTAATTTTAGTACAGCGCAAACTAAGGATGCTCTCAAAATGTTGCTTTCCGCTAGCATGCCAGCATTTCTGGAGGACTTCAGAGACCGTTTAAATGGAATGCAAGAAATACCATCTTTGTTTTCCGATTATCTGCTTAAGCCTGTGACCTACAGAAATTTTCCAGACCAGCTCCTGGCTCTCCAGAAGTTGTTTTTTATAATGACAGACACCAACATTGGTTATCAGTATTTACTGATGCCTGTGTTTGAACTGATGCGGAAAGTAGAAAGCTCCATGGGGGAAGCCTGGTGGGATGAGTTGAATGCCTATTGGCGCACTGGGGAAAAACTAAGATCGATGAAGTGGAATAACACAGGCATCATAGCCTATGGACAGTTTTTAGAGGTATTAAACAGCCATTTACAAAAGCTGAATAATAATTCAAGTAGCGTCTTCAGTGAACAATTGGATCAACTGTCAGAATTTATAACAGCCGTGTTTAAAGAGTTTGGGGAAAACTCTGAAGTAGCCAGTATCTCGCTAGTCACTCAAGCCATACAAAAGACTTTGTACATATTAAAAGACTTACAGCTGAATTATAATGTCAGTAAATTAAAATCTATAGATCTTTTCTTTAATTTTGACAATAAAACCTTTGAGAGCTTATCTGAACTTCTGAGGACAGGAATGAAAATCCTTCATTATACAAGTGCGAGTGAAGCTTCCAGTGAAGAAATAATTAACCCTGTCTATAACTTAACACATCTTCTACTACAGGGGTTCAGTGAGTCTTCCTTACAGCACAGTACTTCGCTAGAGGCAAAAATTTGGGAGTTCCTGCATTTAGCCTTGAGTCCTTTCCTGGAGAACAGCAACAATGGTTATGGGACACCCCAGAACTGCTCTGCTCAAGACATGCTCCACGTAACACTTGAGATGCTGTTTGAAAATACCACTCTAAGCGAGTCCTTAGCAGGGAGCCCCTGCAAACCCCTCTTTGATTCCATGGGCGTGGAGGGTGGAACAACACGCAATGACACCTTTACAGAAATGTTCCAGCTTGCCATAACCAACCTGAAATTGTCCCCAGAGTTTGCCGTTGTCTACAAGAACAGCAGTGAACGCTTTTCCAAGGAGCTGTCGTGTGTCATCCAGTCTCTGCATTTTTCTCTGAGTTTCCTTTCCAAACTAAACCTTGTCTCTGAGCTGGAAAACTCTTGGGTACAGGAGAAGGCGAGAGCTCTGACTGCTCTGACAGAGGGGCTGCTGCAGAGTAATGCCTCCTGCCCTATCCCAGTCCAAGATGTGAATGTTGTGCTCCCATCTCAGCTTTTGAACGTGCTTGTTCCTTTCATGTTGAATGAAACAGTACTGAACTCCCTAAATTTCTCTAATAGCTCAGCAGACTGGCATAGGCTGCCTGTGTTTTCCCATCTGTTACTGACTGTTTCCATTAGGAACAGCAGTATATATGAACTGCTACAGGTGGGCAGAAATGCTTCTAACCAGTCTGAGTGGGGACATTTCTCACGGCTGTGGCATGCCACTGGCAACGTGTTGACCACCAAATGGAACCTAACGGAAGTGGGTGAATATGTGAAATTCTTGGAAATTTTGAAGAAAGCTCTAATTCTTGTGGACTTTGGGTTAGTTCCTGGAAAAACATTAGTACATCAGATCTTTCATAATTCTAGTGGAGGAATTAAATCCTCAGATCTGAATTATTTGTATAGTTCATTAAAACTCTTTTTCAATTCTACTTCTGCCACAAACAGCATGCTGGACTTGGAAAGAATATTTCAAGAAATGCTCCCACTGAATGAAGTTGATGGTGAAGGATTGTTCTACCCTAATCCCTACAGAGAAGAAAATCAAGATGTTCTAACTATGGCTGCAGTGATTTGGAATCAGACAATTTTAAACAGGACTCATTTTAATACAGAGAAAGCATGGGAGGTTATAAAAATGATTGCACTTCATGCAATCTCGCTTGAAGACATTGAAAGTCATCTCAGCACAAATGAAAAAGTGTCATCATTATTTTCTGACTTCTTGTTGACCCCTGTAACTTCTGAAAATTTTGCAGAACAGCTCTTGTCCCTTGAGCAGCTTCTTGCTGCCATGTCAAAGGTGAATACCAGTGATCATTATCTGCTGATTTCTTCTTTGTCTAAGCTAATGCAGAAACTTGAGAATTCCCTTCATGGAAGGCAGGGAAATGAACTTCGTGCTTTCTGGCATATTGCTGAAGTACTCCAGTCCATGAACTGGAATAGTACAGAGAGTCTTACTTCCCAGTCACTTCTAGCCGTGCTGCAAAATCAGTTCAGTACCATGAAAAATGTCTCCAGTCTTCCATTCGGTAAGGAACTGAAGCAGCTGATAAACTTTGCATCCTCCATGTTTGAACTGTATGTTGAAGAAGACTCCAGAGGAACCAACTTCTCCATATACTCACAGGCCATGCAAAGGAGTATCTTAATTTTAAAAAGTTTGCTGAAAAGTTATAATATCAGTGAGCTTGAAACTATTAACCTATTATTTGATTCTTACAGTAACTATACCCGGAGACTGATTCAAATATGGAGAGCAGGAA
>NW_009632751.1:7840-69736 GCF_000690535.1 Cariama cristata | reverse complement strand
TGAAAGTCCTCCATGACACCAACTTAAACAAAACATTGAAAGAAAAAATGGACGTTGTCTATAATTTCTCACATCTGCTGCTGCAGAAGGAGTTCAGTGAGTCTTCCTTACAGCACAGTACTTCGCTAGAGGCAAAAATTTGGGAGTTCCTGCATTTAGCCTTGAGTCCTTTCCTGGAGAACAGCAACAATGGTTATGGGACACCCCAGAACTGCTCTGCTCAAGACATGCTCCACGTAACACTTGAGATGCTGTTTGAAAATACCACTCTAAGCGAGTCCTTAGCAGGGAGCCCCTGCAAACCCCTCTTTGATTCCATGGGCGTGGAGGGTGGAACAACACGCAATGACACCTTTACAGAAATGTTCCAGCTTGCCATAACCAACCTGAAATTGTCCCCAGAGTTTGCCGTTGTCTACAAGAACAGCAGTGAACGCTTTTCCAAGGAGCTGTCGTGTGTCATCCAGTCTCTGCATTTTTCTCTGAGTTTCCTTTCCAAACTAAACCTTGTCTCTGAGCTGGAAAACTCTTGGGTACAGGAGAAGGCGAGAGCTCTGACTGCTCTGACAGAGGGGCTGCTGCAGAGTAATGCCTCCTGCCCTATCCCAGTCCAAGATGTGAATGTTGTGCTCCCATCTCAGCTTTTGAACGTGCTTGTTCCTTTCATGTTGAATGAAACAGTACTGAACTCCCTAAATTTCTCTGACAACTTAGCAGGCTGGAATAACCCGTCCACACTCTTCAGTGTGGCCCAGGATGAGCTCCACATGAAGGACCTGCTGCAGAGACTCCAAGGCACCTTCAACCTCACCAAATGGAGTTATTACTCAAGCATGTGGGATGTGGTTGACAGTTTCCTAAATACCAAAAGGAATCTAACTGAAGCAGCTGCCTTTGCAGAGTTGTTGGAAGCGGTGGCAAACCACTCTGCCAACGATGTGTCAGCTCTAGAAATCACAGAAGCCAGTCACTTCATTCTCAAGAGACTGAACTTCTCTGATCTGCTAAATGAATTCAACATAATTTCCAGTTCGGCTTTTCTCTCCAACAAAACTAGTTTTGACAGTGTGGTTGATATTGTTGCTCATCACTTCATTGTCATGGCAGAAACCCTGTACAACAAGACGCTGCCTTGGACTCAGAGCAACCAAACTCTGTCACCAACCAGTTTGATCACACGGTGAGTTTGCTTTTTGGGTAGTGTAATTGCATTTATGGGTAGTGACCACCATTCTCATTCCGGCATGAGAGGTAAGTGATTTTCTTCCAGTCGAGCAACTTAAGCCTAAAATCACTGTAATTTAGGACATTAGGTGTAATGTCGGTTAAATTGAAGAGGAGGAAATTTCTCCTAGAACTGAATGTACAGCTGAAAGTGAGACTTTCAAAAATTTTCTGTGTTGGATGTATTAGTTCTCAGTGGAAGCAGAATCCTGTAGGAGGCTTGCCATCAGCGATAAACTCTTCGGAAACCCCTTCTTTGTGGTATGACTCTAATTTTTGATTCTCAGTCTCCCCTAGGCGTGCCTTTCCATCTATATCTTGCATCCACAGTGAACCTTTCAAGTATGTTTTCTTATACATACGGTTTAAGAGTGAATGACAGCTTTGGGAGATAACAGCAAAAAGAATTGACGAAATAAAATTGGGAGGGTACTCACTTAGGGGGTGTCATGGGAGACACATGGCTTCATCTGGAATTCTTATTTACGCTGCCAAGGAACAACATGTACACAGCTGACAGGTTGCTCACTAATATACCTTGTTTCTGGAAGAGAAGCCGATTTAAAATCCTATCTTCTTTTTCAGATTTCTGTTTTTAGAATTTGAAAACACCATCTTACAGGTGACAGTGAATAACAGCTATAACCCTTACCTGATGTGTTTAATAAATGCCACTGAAGTTGAAGACAGCAAATTGACAGGTGATCATTTTTTCATTATTGTTGTGGGACCTCAGCTGGAATATGTTGTGCCTGTCATTTCAAAGATGATGGGAAGGAATGGTGCTACATGTTTTCATCTGCTGGCAATTAGCTGGAGCTGTGAGACCTTGGGAAGCCAGACTCATTTTTGGTTTTGTCTCATTGCAGATATAAGTTTTCCATCCAACTCTATCCAAAAGGCAGGTGTACTCTTTGCTATGTGATGACAGGTTGCTGACACTCAGATAAAGAAATGTTACAAATAGAAACCTATATTCCCTTCACAGCTTTACGTACCCATAAAATGACAGCAATTATTTTTGAGAGTTAACATGGTATTTCACGTAGATATTCATCGTATAAGCTTATTGTAAAGCCCAAGAGGTTTATCTGTTCACAGTATAGAGATACCGCATGTGCTCTGAAGGGCACTGTCAGAAGTCTCGTTAGCAGTGTGGGGTGGATTTCTTTAGGACCAGAGCTCCTACTTGGACTGGATCTGTTATAATCCAGATTACAACCTAGGTCTTGGTCTGTGATTTCAGAGGTCCTGAACCATGTGAATGTGGTGGAAAACAGCAATGCTCAGTAGGCCTTAGAATAAAAGTGATGATAGTCCGATCTGCAAAGTTTCTGCAAGTCTAGCATTTTTGCCTCAAGTAACTTTTGTTTTCTTCTTTGCGCAGAAAACATCACACTGCTTTTGAAGCAAGCTCATCTGAGAAAGAACCCTTTTATGCAAAATAATACCTCTGAGAAACATTCATCCTTACCAGAGCTCCTGAAGCTAAAAGTGAGTCTGCTTAAAACACTGACTTGAAGGATGTCCTGCAGTGATACATGAATGTACAATGGAGGCTTTGAAAAACAATGTATGGAAAGAAAAGTTTCTTAAAAGAACAGCTGATGAAAACTAGGACTGAAACTCTATTTTCTGCCTGCTGCCTATGTAAAGGTCACCATTAAACTGGGCTGAGGAACTTGTTCTTAAGGAGTCCCTAGCTAGTGTACATCCACTTTTCTGAGAAGATAGAGATGATCCTGTCCTCGCAGCCTGTTGAATAGAATGGCTTCTGTTTTCCACCAGCCATCCCAAAAAGATGAGCACTGCGTAAGTTGCCAGTGGCAGCATATTCCTCGTAAATCAGTGCACCACTAGTTTTAAAGTTCAGTACACTGAGACTTATCTCAGCTCTGCAAGGTGCGTTGCTAATTCTGGGATGCCTTGGCTTCATTTGAGAAGTATGTAGGGAGGAGTTCTTGAAGGCACAAGTAGCAGTTAGATGCCTCTGCCCCGCTGAAAATTAGTGGCATTGTGCATACCCAGCTGGCAGTTAGAAGCACGACTAACTTAGTTACCACTATGTCTGAGGATCTGTATCAATGCCAGCGTGGATGGCGTCCAAGTCCCCACATGCTCCCTCAGCCCTAGATGTCTCGCAACACTGTAATGGTATCCAAAATTAAGCCCCTAAGAAATATTGATTCATGGATTTCCCTCACCAGCTTTGGATTTGGCAATACCTCATTTGGATAAAATGCTTCTTACACCATACAGACATGACTGCACTAATAGCAGGCATGCACTTTATTCTATTTGTCCATAGGAAAAATAGAATTAAAATGTCTTTTTAAAAAAAGATAACAGTATGCAATGCTGTTGCTGCTTAATATATCTGTAACAATAATATGATGAACCTCAGTGTGACAGGTACTTATGGGCAGAAAACAGTTCTTGCCGTGAGAGACTGATAATCTAAATAATCATGTCAGACAGGAGGGAAGCCCGTAATAGCAGAGAAGGCAAAGGACTATAATTTTACACAGGTTGGCAAATGTGGCAGTCCTGACTTCTAGCCAAGTCCCTTTCATATGCTGTAGTAGAGATGACTAGGTGGTATCTGAAAGGCTAAACCTGTTGCACAAGGTAGATTTATTTGGTCTCTGGGAAGATTAATTGGTCAACAGGTAAGTCCACATGGAGCATTGCTGCGTAAGAGGAAATGATATGTTAAGGCTTACAAGGTTTATTAGATCCTGTGCAATGTTGTGTAGCCAGGTCTGCTACAAACTCAGGTAGGAATGATTGTTATGAACTGTTCCATTGGAGACCTTTCGAATGAACTGAAAATATATATTAAAATTTTAATCCTAAAGAAAAATGGAAAAGGACAGCTAGACTCTAAAACTTACCTTTTATAATTCTACCATCTAACTGGTGTTTGTGTATTTGTCTTCCTTTTCAAAATTTCCTTTGAAGATATCTCGCCTCCGGGATCTGACAACACTTCTTTGTGACTATGAGAGCTTTAAGTCAATACAGCGTATTTGCCATCTCCCTAATGTTAGCTTTGGAGAACTGTGTGAACAAAGTCAATCTCATGAGCAGCTCCTCCGCGCTATTGAACTGAGCAATCAAGTTGTGACCAATGTACTGAATCACAGAAGAATCTCCCAAGAGCTTCAAAATATACTGATTGGGAATGCCACGAACCTCCAGCCACAAATGAAGTGGTGAGGCTCTCCCTAGGAGTTAGGCTGCTTTAGTATTGTATTTATGAAATGATGAAATGGCTTCTTGCCACCTTTTCATATTCCAAATTTTGTTGTGTTGGTGTTTTTTTTTTCCCAATTCAGGTTTCAAGAAAATGTACCAGAAATTGCTTTCTTGCAAGCGATTCCTCAGTATATGACCACTTTGAATTCCGTGTTGAACATCACTGAGAACTTAACAGATTCTAGCAAGCCAGGTAGTTTTCTATATCTGCTTTACAATGTTGGTAAACGTCATCACTGGTACCATACTTTCTGCTGGAAAATCCAAGTCTTGCTTAGCTACCAGGAAGAAGTGATATTAATGAAATAACCATACACCATATCCCATGTCCTTGGGATCCTTTATCTAGGGTAATTCTGGAGCCTGTTCTAGACCACCCTTTGTTTTCCGTACAGCTCAAATAGTCCTATGTGCTGAAAGTCCCAAGTCTTTGTATTTGAGCAACTTTTGCTATCACTAGACCTGTCAACTTCAGCTCACAAATCAGACTGTAAAACCTAGGAAATATGACTGATTTTTATAAGTTGTTTGTTTTGGTTTTTTTTCTATCAGCAGTGATATACTGCACTTCCATACTTTACTGAAAGTCCTGTCTGTGTGCTTGAGATTGCTGTGTGTCTGGAGAAAGCTGTTACATCCATTTGTCTTTGATTGTTCTTTACAGAAAAGTTAAGAGATGTGTTTAAAAATGTGGACCAGCTCAAAGAGGATCTCAGAAATATGACGGGAATGTCCACAGCCAGTATTGATGCTCTTCTGGAAGCATCTCTCCCGGAAAACAGCAGTCAGGTAAGTTTCCTGTCAGCCTGGTAGGAGATCTTGTGGCTTTCTACCTCTCAGACCGTTAAAACCAGGATTTGTTAGTGAGTGCAGCAAAGTAGATCACTGCATGCGTGACAGCGCAGAGAGAGGTAGATGATCCCCCAAGGGCAGACAGCATAGCATATTATGGATCAAAATAGCCATCAGAAACGCAGTAAGAGCAATCACTGACGTCAGTTCAGGCACTGGAGACCAAGAGCCATATGGTCTCTTTGGCTGTCACCAGTAGCTGGTAAGCAGCCATCTACTGCCTGATGAGTGATTGCTCCGATCTATCGCAAGGGCACAGTTCCCTAGAACAGACTAATGAGGACTGAATGGGGTCCTTGGTGGGGTCCTCAGCGCTGAGAAGTTGCAGTCCAGATGGAAAAGCACACTTCTGACTACAATTTGTGAGAGCACTTTGGGAGGCTATTTTTGGTCCCCTAATGAGAGATGAGCCTCCTCCTCTTCAGCCTCCTGCACAAGCAGAGCTCTAGATGCTTTTCCTCTTCCCAACTATCTTGTCTGGACTGAACCCTAAAGAGCATGCTCTTTTCCAAACTTTACGTGCATCAGTCAATGGGAAATTGAAGCCACAAAACCTTTTACTACTGTGCAAGTTGGGCAGTAAAACACAATCCTTAGGATTAGTCCCTTGGAGCGGGAGTAATGGGTAGGCATTTTCTGGTTTTCTGGGTTGAAATATGACCCTGTGGAAAGAACAACAGCAAGGCAAGATTAATCCACGCATACTAGAGCGAGCAGTCTACGCCCTAACAAATCTTTTCTTCCTTTGTGCAAACGCAGCTCATTTCTCAGATCCTCCAGCTGGTGTCTTGTAGCGTCCGTCCTGCTGACCCACGGCTGCAAACAGTAGCGGAGGAGTTCTGCCATCTCTCTCTTTCAGAGAGGACTCATGAGACCTACGTCCTGGCGGTCACTCTGTTACGACACTTAGACATTTACAATTTCTTATACAAGGTTAGTGCAGGATTTGTAGAGTGCTTTCTGTAGCATTTGCTGCATGTAGTGGCTGAAAGGTCATAAAATATCATTGCAGTGGCCAGAAGCTATGCTGATTTACACAAGCCAAAGATCAGGCTTTGCTCCTGCAGTAATTTTTATTGCATATCCATGCTGTGACAGTGTGGATATAAATGAGGATCCCAGCTGGACTAAACCAGCAAACCTCATTTAAAGGCACTAGACCTACTCTAAATGCCTCCCTTTCTGCTAGTATCGTTTATATGCTGTCACAACCTCTTGAACATTCCCAGCTGAGTTCAGGCTTCCCAAAAATAAGGCACTGGGCTAAATTTTTTTGCTCCTTGTAAAGGGAAGCCCTGGAAAAGGTCCTGTAAAATATATTTTCCCAATCTAGTGGCACTGCCAAGTCATTAAATGATTCAAATATCCCACGCACACAGCTATATAAACAGCATATAAAAAGACCATTCATGGAAGATTGTGTATTGAATACATATTTAGAAATGCTACAGAAGTGATCCTAGGGAAAAGAAGTTATTAAATGAGAATACCGATGAATTTGGCTCAGGTCAAAAGTCACTCATAGTGTTTGACATCTATGTTGTGCTAAATGCTGCCTCTTAGACACTCAGATTATATCCCAGTCAATATCTGATACGCATTTCCCAACTGTAGGTGTTTGGAAACATGCACTGTTCAGAATATGTAATATTCAGGGGAGTGGTTTGCAAAAGCGCTTGGGGATTTAGGAATACAAATCTCATTCATTTCCCACGGGACATCTGCTCACTAAGCCTCCTAACAGTTTTGAAAAATCTTGGAATTAACACAACACGGGTGTGTACATGCATGTGCACGCAGATTCCTGCTAATCATAATTGATTTCCTTCCTGCCTCTTGTAGATGTTTTTCCCTAAGGAGCTTCAGAAACCCGTGGACAAGATGTTAAGCCTCCTGACAAAAATGAAATATTTCAGACACCAGGTTGAATCTGGCGTTGATCCACTGCTACAAGCTATTCATTCACTGAAAAAGCTCCGGCAGTCTAGAAATGTGCCACTGACTAAGGTACGTGTCATCTGCATGTGCTTTGGAGGCAAAACACCACTGGAACAGTTTCCACGGTAATTTCTTACCCTAGAAGACAAAGGTGTGTTAAATCATAGATTACTGATTCTCTTTTAAAGCAGCGGTGTTCTAAGAAGAATCTCTGTCAAACTTGCATGTTGCCTTCCTGGGAGAGCTTTGATTTGGAGCAGTGGGACCATCATGTGCTCCTGACGGGGCACACATGAGGAACATGTGCTGTGGGTGGGACACAAGGAACAAAAATGCTGGGGATGAACAGCTGTCTTGAAGGAGGGTAGACTTCCAACAAAATACTGGTCAGCTTGTGAAAACAGCTGGAGAACTGCCCACTAAAGGTTTTCCAAAACCACCTCAGTCAACAGCAAAAATTTACTCTGGCTATAGCGTGCATTAGATCACACTCAAAGCCTCAAGACTACCCAAAACATTCAGTACAAACCCAGTCTGGCTCCGACAGCCGCAGTAACTTCAGGTTGCACTAACTTCATCCAGCACTGGATCCAGTCCCTCTCTGATCCATAGTCAATGACAGCATAGGTCACAGGAATCATTTCTGGTCATCACTTTGCCTGTGCATTGCAGAACCACATGCACTCATGGACTAAATGGGGATAGGGGATGTGCACATCTGTGTGAAAAATTCTGTCTTGTAACCCAGGGTGTATATGTGTCACCAGGCACACATTATTGGCAATTCCTGAACACACATTATAGGCAATTCCCACATTGGATCTCATACCTGGAAATGAATTTACCACCTCTGTCATAGCAGAGGTTAGCCAAAAAAGCATTATTTCCATGGGAAGTCCCTTTTTTTGTAGAGACAAACTTCTCATAAGAAAGCAGTGTAAAAACGTTCAATCCTTGCCTTCTAATTCTGTTATTTCTTTTTTTCCCTTAGAATGGGATGCTTTTAGCATGCAGGATTTATTTGCATTTTGTTTTTTCTGCAGGCATTATTTAAACCAAACAACTTTAGGGTAACACATGGCACATTTAAATCCATGTCAAAAGTTCTCTGCAACCAGGAGATCACACCCCTATTTTTTGAGTCCTTGCTTCCAGATTTTGGAGACCCTGAGAGCAACAGTTCTTCTGTGGAGGATGTCTATGTCCAGAAGATGATGAGGAAATATGGGATTCCTCATGACTCCAGTAAGTCTGGCTTTTCCTCAAGGCAAAAACATTTCAGAGCCAAACTCTGCTGTTTCCAGAGAGATCCAGTGCTGAGCTATTCCCCCATATGTCTCTGGAAGGCTGTAAGCACTCATCATTTATGCTAGCTGAAGATCTGCACTGCCCTAATTATTGGTGGTTTATTTCTGTAAATGTTAAAAGGAAAACAACCTATGTAGTAGAGCAGTGCTTGACACTGCACTGTTTCCCATTTGTTGATGATCTGGTCTTAGAGCTTGACAGGTCACTGCTTTTTCTTGATGTGTAGTTTTTCCGACTGTACTGACATTATTAGCTCCTCTGAGTTCACGAAACTCCATTTAACCTTAAAGCAGAGAATCTTGGCTTGAACAACGAGACTCTCGTTGTCTTGAGTTCAGCAACAGGAGATCTTGGGGGTGGATTGCTTTTGTCAACACACATTATATCAGTCAGTGAAGAGGGCCCTGAAGTCATTCAGTGGACACAGCAACAAACTGGGTGGATGTGAAAAATACACTGGTAGCCTTCTCATGTCTGGTCTATTTGTGCTGTGTGCAATTTGTTTGCTTTTCTCCCCTTGCAGCACCGTTTTGCTTATCCTTTTACCTGGACCTGGTCAAGACCCCAACTGGAGCTTTAATTTGGTCTTTTTTAAAACCCATGGTGCTTGGGAAGATCCTTTATACACCAGATACCATAGAAACTCGAGCAATCATGGAAAAGGTATGGCTCTGTTTAATGTACGTCAGGATACGCCCACTCAAAAGGGTTGTAATTTATCTAACACGGGCTTATTTCTTTGAGAAGCAGAAGTCTGTTTTCTGACGGTTTGGAGTATTAGTCAAGTTATCTTTTCCTAGTTGCATTGCTCGTCATATGAGTCATCTTTTGTCTTTGAATGAATTTTACCTCCAAAAAATGGCTGTTGGCCTAATATTAATAATAGGATTTTTTAAGGCCTTCGGTATATGAAGTTTCACCACCATATTTTCAGCCAGTAATAGAGAGATGTCTCCCAGGACAAATACTATAACCAGTACTTGTTTGCAAGCAGACCAGTGGTAGAAGGAAAGCTGATACCCAAGACATGCTCCAGATGTCACGTATGAGGCCATATTTTTAAGTACTTGCATCCAAATTCAGTGTGTTAAGGGGCATTTTGCCAAACAGTGGTAGGGTGCTAAGAAAAAATCCTAAGGAAACCAAATTTGATCTCAGCTGTTTTATTGATTTATGTATTGTTTAAAAGCTGGAAGGTAATGAATAAATGTATCCTTATATGTTGTGGGCTTTTTTGTAGTCTAATGCAACCCTGACGCAGATGGCTGATCTAGCCCTGAAGTCCCAGGAGTGGTTGGACAAGTCTCCTGTCATCATGAATTCACTGACTAAGTTAAACCAGACAGTTCCGATGATCAAGGTATGAGATCCTACCTCCCCTGTCTCTCTTGCGGGAGGGAATTGGGAGGACGGATTTCTTCACTGAAATAAACTGAGGTTCCAGGGACATCAGGGACACCTTAGGTCAGTTGGGGAGACCCTTCTCAGGCTTTTGTCCTGGACTTCACAGTTTCTGTGCCTGCCTGTTCCCATAACAGAAATACTGATGCACCTTTCCATGCAAATCCTCTTTCTGAAGTTTTCTATCTGTTTGTAATATGCTCCCTGACACTGGCCATGCTGAGGCCTGCTGGAGGGCTAAGATGAGCAGGGAATGCTCTTCAATTTGTAAATTAACTTTCTGCTTGATGGAGTGATCCAGCCAGCCAAGACCAAGCAAGAAATGACTTTTTCAGAAAATGAAACAGTATCTATAATAGGCATGTAGGTCTGGGTACACACGTAAGAGCTAGAAGATGTCTTTGTACCTCAGTGAATGTAAATAAAATTTCTTTTTCCTCTCCTAAGGAGCCTAGCCTTGCTTGGATGCAGAAAGCAGTAGGCTGTAATGTTTCACGTACTTGCTTCCCATTCTCTGCAGTAAAAATTGTTTCCTTTTCTTACAAAACTATGAAAATGAGATCTTGGAAACCCTAAAGCATTAGAAGTTAATTTCAGTGGCTGGCATTCATTGTAACTTCCATGGCACTGAAAGAAAATCCAGAGTGGAATATGCGAAAGTGAAATGAAATATTCTCTGCTGACTTGCACTTACTGGTGGAATAATGAACTGTTCAGCCAAACAAAAATCTGTCTGCTGGTCTCCAAGCTAAATTTTGGTTGCCTACCCATTGTGCTCTGGCTGTGTTTACAGGACTTAAAACAGACACAAATTAAATTCACTGCACTTTTAGAAGAATAAAGACTATCCATGATTTTTCCATGGGACTCTAGAGCTTGGTGGAGACTCAATAGGCATCCTCTCTTGATTCCAAGAAACACTAGCTTGGACTTGCAGGGCTCTCTGACATTTTCATTGCGAACATTTCCCCGCCCTGATACACAGAGTGAAATATGGAAGGTCAGGAAAGGAGTAGGAGGGGGTTGTACAAATGCTCAGTGAAGGCAGCTGGTCTGTTGCATTTTAGAAATACACTGAATAAACTCGAGGGGCTTCTGGTTAAACTGATGCTTTTTCTTTTTGCTTATTGATAGAACACCCTGCAGAATCCCTTTGTGCAGGTTTTTATCAAGCTGATGGTGGATTTGGATGCAGCTGAACTGCTGAGTCAAATAAATGAACTGGGTAAGTTGTTCCACATTTGCTGCCCTCCTATTTGTACTTCAGGTCTGGGAGCTCCAGAGTCACCGAACTGTAGCCATCCTCTGGTACTGGTCTTCTCTGGCACTGGCCAGATGCTTTAGTGCAAGGCAATCTCAGCTGTGATTCAAAAATCTTGTGGTCTATGGAAAAAGACTCTTAGAAAGCAAAGTGCTTGTATGAAGAGATGTTCCTTGTAAGTGTTGAAGGGATAGTAGGATGGAAATCTCTACAGCTGAGTGTGGCCACTGGAGGACACTGTTTAGCCATAATTATGACCTCAGATGAGCTACCTGGAACTCTGCTGGGAAATGATGTGGAGAGCTCACTTGCATCACATCAGGGTTCAACTTAAAAGTTTTCCAGAGCACAAAACCAAGGGATTAGATAAAGGTACCCAGGCTGGTGAAGCCAAAGGGATCATTACAAGAGATGCTTTGCTGGAATTTGCTGTTCTCTGGTGGTCTTGCATGGTCCTTCAAAGTGAGAGTTGCTGATCTGCATTATGGGGATCATCAGCTAACAGCAGTGGTGGATACATCCCCCGTTGGTGCACAGCATGATGATCACAGTCCCTTCCTAGCTGGTCTTATTGCCCCTACTTGCTTTTTCAGTGAGTGGCCATACATGTCAACATAAATCTGGATTACACCAGCAAAACCCAGCATAAACCAAGAGTGGTTGGTAGTCTGTTGCAGTCAGAAGGGTATTTAGATACTGTTTGTAATGACCCCTGTGTTATTTCATGAGTAGCATCTCCTGTCTTAACTCTCCATAAAATCATCATGCTTGCAGCAGCTGTTCCATATTAGTTACACTGCATTATACAGTCACCTTTTAAAACAGCCAGGAAACAGCAGTGTCTTTATTAAACTGTGTTATCGGGTTTAGTACACACATCATCACAACAGACATAACTTTTCCTTGATGTGCTTGGATAAAGCACATTCTCCCCTGAGACATAGCAGCTCAACAGACGAGTTGATTACATCAAAAACCATAAGATGTGGAATGAATGGTGAGCATCATATACGAGTCTAAAACCTCAGCAGGTTAGTAGCAACTTCAGCTTTGGGATGGCTGTCACATCCCATTGCTGGCGTCCTCCCAAAGGCACACTCACGAGCATATTACAAATGATTAACATAAAAATTGGGTCAACAACATGCCTTCATTGCACTGCTAAGTGCAGAAATGTATTTTATACTTAATGTTTAGTATGATGGGTTTTTTTCTTTCTTTCTGGTGTCATTGTTAGTATGAAGAGTGGAATGATGGGCTTTTTGTTATGTGTAGTGATGCTACTGGTTTTGTTTGTGGTTTTCTTTTTTTTTTTTAGATGATATTCGGCTGGAATTACAGAACAACGCTGACATTGTCGATCAACTGAATACATTAGCTACCCTTGCTGTAAATGTGTCCTCCTGTGTCTCATTTAATCGCATTCAGGCAGTCAGAAACTTAGAAGAAATGGAAATGGTGGCTAAAGAGCTGTTTCTGAAGAACGAGCTTTTTGCAAGTATGTGACAGTCTTGAATTCCCCTGTAAATTAAAGTTAGCCTGGTAAAGGGTGGGAGTCCAGCATAAGAAGCTTGACTTTCCACCAGCAGCTCCCACCACACAGCAATCGATTCTGAGCCAGTGTGTGTGGGACCTGCACACTGAGACCTCCTTATGGCAGGGTTTTACACTCTCCTTTTTATACCTCCTCTTCTCTTACACCTCCGCTGTCTGTATAGAAAGCCTTTGGTCAACTGTTGTTTTCTCTTGGTTAATTCTCGGTTTGAATGAAATTTCACTGCCCTTTGGAGATCTTCATGATGGCTGTGTTCTTTCGGACCCCCGTAGGAAAAGATGCTTTAATCGAGAAAAATATCATAGAATCACTTAGGTTGGAAAAGATCTTTAACATCATCAAGTCCAAATGTGAGAGAGTTCAATTTATTAGAAGGTCATAAAGCTCTTGAAGTTCCAGCACTGCAATATTATATTGGGGCTTCTCAGTCACACTTTTCACATTTGTGGAGTCAGATTGCAGCTTCAGATCATACCGCAGAGAGGGGCAGGGGAGAGCAGAGAATAGGAACTTACGTTCATTTGGATGATACAAATGTGTCTAAATTTTTGAAGAATGCCCAGTATCTCCTCAATCAGGTTTTGCTTACAAGTCTTGTGACCTGTTTGGTTTTATGCCTCATAATTGAGGGGTAGATGGATAGAAACTTTTTCTTTTCTTGGAATTTCAGATCCTGGTAATATTTGTCTATTCCCATAAAAGCAATTTTCTTCCATGTTTGTCCTCCATTCTGTCATATGCTTTATATATAGAATAATCAGGAAAATACTCTGTAGAGAAAAACTTCAGTGGTTTTGTCTCTACTCAAACAGACATTTTAAAGAAAAAAAAAAGTCCTGTCTGTCAAACTGTATCTACAGCATGCCATTTCCTAACAGGAACTTGCAAAGCTTTTATATTCTTTGACGTCTCAGCTTTGCAGGAATTTGTGTGGACACAAAAATATGTGTATAGGTCATGAACGATTTTCAGTACTACATTCCTGAGGTTTTTATGTTACAGCATCACTATATGAGCTGTATTGATGGAGCACCTTTGGGCACGTTCATGAGAGGTGCGTGCGCTGAGTGACATACCTAACAGATATCTGACAGTCCATGTTAACAGCAAGATTTTTCCAAATACAGACGGTTATTTTGAGAGCTTTTGGGATTTGAATGCTCAGTGGGAAAAGATTTAAAGGCTCTGGCAGTGTATTTCGCACCCAGAATCGTTGGTCACATTTGAAAGTAGGAGTAGCTGCAGTGATGTATAGTTTCCACTTCTAGGCCCTCGATAAGCAGCCTACCCATCTGAGCATTATTTGTGCAGCAAAGAAATGAAATGATGGACTGTAATGTAGAAAAGGCTTATAAAACTGAGGAGTTCCTGCGTACCTGTGTGTACTGCTCCTGTGCTGTCGACTCTGAAGGAGAGCCTTTTCCCTTTCTTTTCCAAGGTATCATTTTCAAGCTGCCTTCAAGCCGTAGCAGCACTGGACGCTCAGTTGATGGGGACTTGGCCCTCCCTCCTGTGCTCAACTACACCATCCGAATGAGCAGCAGGATCACGCAAACCACCAACAGAATAAGGGAGCGCATCTGGACGGTGGGGCCTCACAATTCCACCTCCCAGAGCCAAATTTACAGCCGGGCGTTTATTTATATCCAGGATAGCATTGAAAGAGCCATTATTGAGTTACAGACTGGCAAGAATCCAGAGGAAATAGCTGTTCAAGTCCAGGCCATGCCTTACCCCTGCTACAATAAGGATATGTAAGTTTGTGTGGCTTTTGTCTTCATGCTTTGTGTCAGCTCATCTTGTCTGACTGGTGGAGTTCAGCAGCTGCGCTGATCTCCTTAATACCATGTTAACATGGCATAGAAATAATTTCGGTTTGTGTTTTGTGATTGTTTGTTTTTTTTTTTCCAAGGGTCTGAACAATGGAAGGAATTTTGGACTGTAATATGAACGGCCTATGTTTAGTTTGCCTAATCTTTTGTTTTCAGTGCTCTGTATGTACCTGAATTGTCATGGTAACCATAAGTTTTACAGCAGGTAAAATTCGTTGTCCCTGTTTTACTACACATGGTGGAACTGAGACTGGGGTTGGCAGGACTTAGGTTAAATATGAATACTGACTTGTTTTGCAGGTGTTTACATGCAGACCATGCAGCAGAACTTAGAAAATGTCTTTATTGGGCAAAAAAAGAGTCGCTAGGTTTATGAGCTTTGTTCCTAGAGATTGCTATCCAGCTGTGCTATTTGTTATTCATTCCAGTGATTCTAGCTAATGTTCAGTGTGAATAGTTCTCAATACAGGTGCCTCTCGATGCTTTAAGAGGGAAGATGAAATTGTACCATTCATCTCTGCAATAATGAGGGAGGATAGAGAAGCTTTTAATGTGCCGAGTTGCCAGGGTTAACAGCCTGTTATACAAAGCGGTGCAGCGTGAACTGTGTGTGGACCAGAATAAGTTTTGAATGGTGAAGCAGATCAAGAAGTTTGGATCATCTTCCTTTCTGTTCATCTTGAGCTAGATCTGCGGCTAGTATAAACTGCATCTCTGCCAAATGCAATAGAGGGAAGCAAATCTCTCACAGCTGAGGACCTGTCCCTCTGGCAGGGCAATTTTAGTCTGTGTTGGAAAGCTGGCAACAGGGCACTTCCTCAGAGTTGTTACCCTGACCGCAGCTGGTGGCCAAACTGAGTGAATAACACACAGGGAAGGGGTTTCAGTGTCCATCAGAAAGCACTGAAGGATGTTCGGCAAATAGTATTGGTAGGTTGGATGGTCACTTCACCTTGACGTGAGGGTCTCCCTTGGACCAAAAGTACAGACTAGACCTAGGAGCTCTTTCTATTGAAAAGCCTGCGTGTCTACTCCATGACCTAAAAGATTATCTGGGACCTATAGCTGTAGGAGCTATAGCAGACCCATTAATCTCCTGTGTCAGCCTGTCACTTGAGAGCTGGAGACCTACGATCTCTTCTCAAGGTAACAGCATGCAAAGTGCCTGCAAGTATGCAGGCAGTAAGCATTCAAAGCAAATGTCAACTTCTTGCAGCAAATATGTGGATTATTGCTGTGAGATAGTTTTGGACAATGATTAACTGGCTGCTGGAGGCATTTACTGCAGTGCTGTCTGCTCCTTTTTTGGTTCTTGGGCTACTGAGAAAACTGCTTGCCTTCAGGTTTCCCTCCCCACACCAGGCTCAGAGGGACACAAGTTTGCTCAATTATTAAAATACCGAAAGGCTTTGGATTTGCATCCAGTAGAAGACATTATAAAATGACTGTTTATCGATTGTTATTACATAGTTACCATCCTGTATGGAAAAGAAGGGAATATATATACCACTACACAGAAGGTGTTGGGAAATGGTGAATTCTTAGTAGCCTAGAGATCATGCACAAGGTGGTAGTCAAAAAACCCCTAAACAACAAAGAACTAGTAGAGCTGCTGAAATGCCTTTTCATTGTTCTTTATAAATATGGCTTCATTTGCATGGAAGCATTTCCTGAAAGCACTGGTTTGTGGGAAGCTTTCAGCTTTACAGATAAAAAGATTAAAACCAAATGTAATCATATTAATTTCTTACTGTTACGGTACATTAAACCTTTCCTAGGAATAACACTGATCTTTTTTTTTTTAAGCCAGGTTTAGAAATGAGGGAGGAAAGCGTTAAGCCCTGTAGATACAATGAAGTGAATCTCCTGCTATAAAAACTTGCTTTCCATCTCAAAAAGAGAAATTTACTGTTGGCTGTTGTTGTCTTTTTTCTGTGCACATTTGGCACAGGAAGAAGGTTTTAACTAAAGTGAGGAGCCAAGAATTGTGAAGCCCATGTTGTAGACCTGGATCCCCAATACCTGTCCTATGGGGTAATAGGACAGACACTCTGAGGGGAAGCACCTATATCCAAACGCCAGCACCAGGAAATATGGCCTGATAACAAAATTTGGCCATTATATCTATTAACAGAACTGGAATTATATCTGGCTGCTGTGATGCTTCAAAATGGGATGCACCCCATCAGAGAGCCAGGAGATGCCACTGCCCATGGCGGTTCTTCCTCCTCCCAGTGGTGCTGCTGAGCAAAACTTCCAGAATGCATCTGGAAATCCCTCTGTGATTTAAAAAGAGAAAAAAGATTTTGAGCAGTCAGGAGTTTGATGAAGACACAATCCGATGCAATGGCAAAATAGCCTTTTTCTAATTATTAATTATACTCGACGTTTTGAAATATAAGCATGTCTTTTCTTGTGCCAAAGTATTATTCTGAAAAATATATTCTGTATAAAGCTTTAATCCCCAGAACATTTCATATTCAGCTAAAGCCTGCATTTGCCTTTTACAGGTTCTTAACCAGCGTGACCTACTCTCTTCCATTTGCTCTGATGGCTGCCTGGGTGCTGTTTATAGCTGATTTTGTTAAGACACTTGTTCAGGAGAAAGATCTGAGGCTTTACGAGGTACGGTGAAACTTCCTGGAGCGTGCAAAATTATAAACAGATTTTCGTTATTAGTGGGTAGTATGTTTCATGTACCATATTAAATGGAGCAAAACAAGCATTAAGGAAAATAATATTCTAACTACTTATTGTTTGACCTGCGATGTTTGAAGTCTGACATTGTAACCAAGCTCAAAACCATAGAAATGCGGGGCATTTGCCCTTCAAGTGGTGAGAATATTGCTTTGCAGCTCTGAACACTGGAAACATGGAGACCTTACAAAATTATAAGTTTTCTGAAGATTTAAAGCTCTGTAAAAATTGACTTTGAGTTATACCTACTGGGGACAAAGACATGAGAAGTGACTTACTTCCTGTCCTTGAAGTTGTTATACTTAATATTTCAGAAGGTGCTACATATTACGTCAGCTCCTCTGAAATGAAGTTCTTCATTCAAGTTGCCTGTTGGAAAAGAAATGACATTGAGACATAGGGAATTTATTAAATTAACTCAGGTTTTCAGCGTGAACACCGCCAACAGAGATGAGTAGCGTGGAACTTTTGTACAACTAAGCTTCAGCAAGCAACAAAAGCTTGAGCAGATTTGTGTTTTATCCGATACCGTAGAAACAAATACTGATTCACCAAAAACATTTCCAAGAAAGGGCACTCTGTGAACTGTGATGAGATTGAAAATGAGTACCCCAGTGGGTAGCTGACAGCACCTAACTCTAGTTTAGGGAACTCAGTTTCACTATTTCTAAGAACCAGGGTGTCAGTAATCTTTTTAGGTGTGTAAATAATCTACAAGAAGACACCAGCACCTGTAGTTTCTTTTGTATTTATCAATACAAATTTACAGTTTTATACTAGTTTTGTGGACTGGATCATCAGCTAATATAAATTAATATTGCTTCCTTATAACCATGGTAATTTAGCTATCATTTGTTGTCTTGGGGTTCTGTGAGAAATGGCTTGGTTTCAAAGATTCTTAAGAGCTTTTACACTCAAGCCACTGGATCAAGTAGCTTTATTTAAAAAAAAAAACCCAACAAAAATGCTTTAGAAAAGTTACAAATCTAAGGCCAGAAGTTGCTTTGGAGCTTGTGGGCTGTGACGCTTCGTACTTGCAGATCCTGTCTGTGCTGTTCTTTTGCAATAGACTGCTTTGCAAACCTTGGGGCATTCCAGAAACGTGAGTGCCTGGTTTCTTCCTAGTTATCAACATGCAGTATGCCAAAGTATGAAAGAGCATGGTTTGGTTGCGTGACCTGTCCAGAAACTGAAAAAAGAAACAGTTCAATATCAGCAGAAAGATGTCTTAATAAACAGTTGTCATTTGTGGTTCTTTTTTTCACCTTTCTCTCTGTAGTACATGAAAATGATGGGTGTTAATGCCAGCAGCCATTTCATCGCCTGGTTCATAGAGTGCGCCATCTTCCTTCTAATTACCGTCACCTTCCTCATCGTTGTTCTAAAAGTGGGTGACATCCTCCCCAAAACAAACACAGCACTCCTGTTCCTGTACCTTATGGACTACAGCCTGTCCATCATAGCCATGAGCTACTTCATCAGTGTTTTCTTCAATAACACCAACATAGCAGCCTTGGTGGGCAGTCTCGTGTACATCCTTACCTTCTTCCCCTTCATCGTGTTGCTTGTCATCGAGAATCATTTCAGTTTCTCTGTGAAGAGCCTACTGGTGAGTTCTGCTTTTCAATAATAGGGAGCACGTGTGTGGAAGCAGACACTCACCTTCAACAAACTTCAGCTCTTACTATAGCTTGTGTCACAAATATACGTGAGTTGGATGCCTTTCTAAATTCCATCAGTGAGTGTTGACAGGTATGACAGCACAACAGGAGAGCTGGCCATGGCCTGTTTGAAGAAGACCTGGAATTAGTTGTATCCCATGACTGAAAGCACTACTTGTGGAATTTTAGTGAGTTCCCACCTGCCAGCTGATTCAGAGTAGTTTGAGCTACGTACTTTGCCCTTTCAAATTGTAAAGCAAGATGGGTTACTTTCAACCACTGCGAAAAAGAAGGGTGTCTGAGTAAGAAGTTTAGGTAGCAGGGCTGTGAAGGAGGTCTGGCTCTGTTCGTCCTTTAGTTTCACGTATCTCAAATTCCTAGCTATGGAAATAGACATAAAGCCTTGTTTGTCACCAAGGGTAGAAATAGGTAGGTAGTAGGTTCCAGAAGTCAGACTTGTTTTCTTTGAGTCACCAGTTTCAGGAAAGGACATCTATTAATGCAAGTGGTAAAATTATTAACCACATGGCAGGTAATTCTCATGCACTGCTGTATTTCAAAGCCTAAAATAAAGCCCTGTATGAGGAAGGAAGTTGGGTCCTGGGTGTGGAAGCAAAAGAAAGGCAGGCTCTAAGGAGACATTACAGCCCGTCACCAGAAGTACTGTCCATCATAAGCCTGGTCCAGTGCTCTTTGTGACTGTTGGGAAGGAAAGAAACCTGCTTATTTTTCTGGCTACTGGACCAAGCCAATGAGAGATCCAATTGATTGACTGACTTGATTTCTCTTTGAGACTAATTCATAAGTTCTTTGTTTTCAATTTTGTTTATTCCACAGAGTCTGTTGTCTCCAACTGCATTCAGTTATGCAAGTCAATACATTGCTCGATACGAGGCACAGGGCATAGGTATGTTTATTGTAGCCAAAACTAGGCTTTGAGCTCCCATGGTTGTGATGTTTTATTAAATAATGGGTTCTGTTTGTATTTCTAAATTCCTTTCTGCAGGTCTGCAGTGGGACAACATATATAAGTCCCCAATGATTGGAGACAACACCTCCTTTGGCTGGATGTGCTGGCTCATTCTGATAGACTCTTTCATTTACTTCATTCTGGGATGGTATATAAGGAATGTTTTCCCAGGTAAGGATACAGAGCATTGAGGCTGGTGCTGTACCATGTCTTCTGGCAAACAGTGAATACAGTGCTGGCTGATTGCATGGTCCAGGCAGTAAGGCAGTCTGCACGCACAGGATGCCTCTGTGTCTAGATCAAAGGGAGCATGACTTTGTGGATGTCCGAGAGTATTAATGAAACTGAGACATAGCAGAGCAAGGCAGAATTAGGGTTCCTCTGCTTATCGTGTGGGTAGATGGGTCTCCTGAAGAAGCTGAAGCCAAGGACATGGGACGATGTGTTTGTCGTCTGGTGGGTGAAAATGAGAACAGAGCATGTTAGCCTGCATTTGTCAGCTGAGTGATTTTGTGTTGTGTTACTTATATCATTTGATTTCAAAAAGTAATTCCTGCCTTGGGCAAGAGCCAGTACGTTTGTCTTTTGCTTTTCTTCCCCACCTAATGAAGCAGTCCACTGGCATACGGAAGTCTGCCCAGTGGAAAATGTAAAGTACTCCTGCCCTCCAGCTATGAAGTTACTCAGAATAACAAATCAGTGAATGCTTCCTATTATGTCAATCAGGCAAATTCTTTACCAAGTATCAGTAGTACATGAGCACATCAAGAGGGGAGAGATCTCTGTGGAGTTTTTGTGCTATTTTGAGTGCACCCCAATAGTGATAATTCCTCAGAAAGAGATACGTGAATAAGATTCCTCTTCTCCTTGCAGGTAGATATGGCATGGCTGCTCCCTGGTATTTCCCATTGCTTCCATCTTACTGGGTCGAATACAACAGTTACCTCCCCTTCTGGAATGAGAAACGCAGAGGCCTTCTCTTCACCAAGCTGATGTTAAGGAAAGAAGCCACCCTCAACAATAAGATATGTATGTGAATGCTAGATGGGGTAGTGGTACTAACTTACATTTTAGGTAAACGAAGCCAAATTTGTAAAGGGACAGCATACTTATAAAGCACATTTCTCTGTTGATCCTTATTTTGTAGCACAGGAAAAATTGGAAGCTGTTACTTATGTGAATGGAGATTTGGCTTTTAAATTATACTTGTTCTTCCTATTTGGTGTGGAAATCCAGTACTGATTTTTCACATGCATATTTGTGTATGTTGTAGTTGGGCAGTTACCTTAGATGCATATATTTCAATCTACAATGATCTGTGTAGAAATACACTTTTCGTTGTGCAAGCAAATATGGGTTTCCACTTGGCAAAAGGGATGTGTACTGCTTTGTTCATCTCTTTAAATATTTAGCCTGTAAAATATTGTGAGATCCCACATAAAAGCTTGCTGATTCTACCTAGCTGAAAATAACTCAGTGCTTTTGCTGTGTGTCCTCCAATTTTCTGTGCTTGCTTAGTATAAATTAAGTTAGATGCTCCAAAACATTTAAATATGAGACCTTTTCAACAGTGATTAATGCTTATTGTCAGGAGTTATTAGAAGCTGCAGAAGTAAAAAGGAGAAATCCTGAAGAGCTCAAAATGATAAAGATCCTATGAAATGTTCTCTACATTCCTAGCTGAAAGGCACCTACTTTGGCTTTTGTATTTTGTTTTTAAAAGCCCTGCTTATCACTGAGGTGAAAAAAAGTAGCACAAACACCTGCTGCGGTATAATAACTGTCCTCTGACCCTTCCCTTTGATGTCAAAGGTGCCCCCCTTCCTCACCTGGAACCGGAGCCCACTGATCTCACCTTGGGAGTCTCCCTCCGTGGCATAACAAAGGTTTATGGATCCAAAGCTGCAGTGGACAACCTCAGCCTGAACTTTTATGAAGGGAATATCACTTCCCTGCTGGGCCACAATGGAGCTGGGAAAACTACAACCATGTGTGTATCCTTTCAAGCTGCCTTTTTTTATACTGTGGGGCATGATCAGGTGAATGATAGAGCAAGTGGGGCTGTGCAGTGTTGGGAGACTGAATAAGGCGAAATCTCTCTTAGTTTTATCTTGCCCATGGATGAGCTCAGCAGTCCCTTCATCTGTTAGAATTAAAGGTTCTTTTCTGCTTAGGAATATGCTTTTTAGTCTGGCAGGATACCTGTAATACACAGCACAGCGAGTGTTCTAGCATTTTGTTCCGTGACACTTTGGTGCCTGGGGTTAGGTTGTTCTGAAAGCTGTGGGTAGTTTGTGCACACACCAAAGCTGAAGTGATAGCAAGAAAGCTTAGTAAAGGTTGACTTTAGCTGTACAAACTCATGTGCTGGCTGGGCTCGAATGGCAGTGGGTTAATACATTGGCCTTTCAGCTCTGCCAGCCTTGGCATTTATAAATTATTATTTAAGTTGTTAGATAACAGCACTAAAACAGACCTGTAGAACTTGATTTCTCTACTGATATATATGTGCATCACTCTGAAAACAACACTAAGCTGATAAATGGAAGCCTCAGAAGAGCCAAAAACAATAAGACAGATGTGTGCTTCATCTCCAGCTTATTATCAATTAATCTCAAATTCCGTTTGCAAAGTGTAGGCAAAGATGATATGCAGAAAAGTGTAATAGCTTCTTGAAACTTAGTGCAGGGTTCAAATTCTGAATAAGGTCACAAATTACTTCTTTCCTTTATAATGATGGTTAAAAGTCCCAGAGGAGAGAGAAGCTCTGGGAAGGTGAAGGGCAGTCTGAGATGCATCTTCTCCCTTTAGTCCCTGCAGGACAGCACCAGAAATAGCCTATAATGTGCAAGTAGTTATTCTGAGCAGAGGGTGTTTGACTCAAGTCTGTTGGGTATTGCTAGGTAGGTAATTCTTTGCTTGAAGTAGATGAAAGTACTGCCCACTGTGAGGTGTCTTGTCTGGAAGTCCTCTCCCATTTCTTGTTAATAATGGCAGTGAAATCAGGTTTCCATGCTCTGATGTGGTTAGTAAGATGAAGGTGTGGTTTTCAGTCTCTGTTGTGGTTAGCCATATGAGGCTGTCTGGATACTGCGGACAAACCTCAAAGAATGAAGAATAACTGCATTAAATGAATTCCCAGTGATTAAATTGGAAGTCAAGGGCATTCATGAGCATTGATGTATGGGATAGGCAATGGTCTGACTTAGGGAGAAGGTGGCTGAAGAAGATAAAAGTACATGTGGAAAGCAGCCAGAGTGCAGTGTGTGAGCACGGTACTTGCCCTCACATTCCCGCAGAGGGGTACGAGGATGTCCTTTGATGTTAATTGGCCACTGCTCGGCCGAAGCATGGTCAGACAGCAGAATAAGCAGTGGTCAGTGGTCTCTGGCTGAAAGAAGTGGGATGGTGCTGTAAGGAAATGTTGAAAGTGGTGATAGGTACAGGACCATGTGAAAAAATTACCTATGGCTTTCTCCTTTTTCTAACTTCCTTTTCTATTGTTTTTGTCCCTTTCAGATCTATTTTGACTGGGTTGTTCCCTACATCATCAGGTACTATCTTTGTGTATGGCAAAGACATCAGGACTGACCAGGAAATTATCAGGAAGAACATGGGTGTGTGTATGCAGCACAACGTGCTCTTTAACTACCTCACCACAAAGGAACACCTACTGCTCTATGGGTACATCAAAGTCCCTCACTGGGCTAAACAGGAGCTCTACCAAGAAGTGAAGAGGTATAAAAATGGCAGGATTGGAGAAGGGAGAGAGGGCTGTCAAAATTATTGTGTGGTAGTGCTATCGCCACTGCAAAGCTCAAACGAATGCTTTTGAGGACCACTGCAGGTGCAGCGTAGAGTTCAAATAGTGCCTTGGTCTGACTAGAGGAATATATTGATATCTGTGGCTGTAAGAAAACAAGATCTCTTCTCCAGGGGGTTTACAAGCTCCTGTGGCAATTCTTTGGAGATGAATTTGTAGGCCTAAGGGTCTAGTCCTTGCTGCTTTACAATTTTCCCCAGGAAGAGATTTAATCAACCAGTCAGAAAGATGATGTCGGCTTTATTGGTTCTGTGGAGTAGTGAAGCAGCCAGAACATCCCAGGGAGTTTGGATCTTGGTGTTCTCAGTTGATGAGGTTGAGCCTTTAACCTTGACTTGTCAGATGGAAACTTTGAAAACATCCTAAAAAATATGTTTTAAATTAAAATCCCAGTGACTGAGCTACAGGGTGAATCATCTGCCTGCACTGTGACCATTCAGTAGAGCAGTCCATACTTGAGCAGTTTTTCATTTGCAGTTATGGTTTTTTTGGGTATTTTCAGATTCTCTGCTTTTAAAAGATGCCTGAAGGACAACCTTTGGGGGTTGTTTTTTCTTTGTTTTCAAGGACTTTGAAGGAGACTGGACTGTACGGCCATCGTCACAAGCTAGCTGGCTCCCTGTCTGGAGGGATGAAGCGGAAGTTATCTATAGCTATTGCTCTTCTGGGTGGATCAAGGGTGGTGATACTGGATGAACCAACCACAGGGGTAGATCCGTGCTCGCGGAGAAGTATTTGGGAAATTATCTCCAAGAATAAAAAAGGTACTGTGATGAGACGAGATGCTACCCAGTGGCAAAGGTGATTCATGTCACTTTTGCAAATAATGGTATCAGTGGCTTTGAACTGTGGGTTTTGGAGACCACAGAGAACAAATTGTGGGAGACTGGGATGTTGCAAGCCAGCTGGGCGCATCCCGGTTGGTTTCTGTAAATTCTCTCAGTGTCATCGGAAAAGTAACTTTACCATAATAGACAATTTACAATACAGTAACTTTCAGCTCCTCTCTAATGCTGCCTTTCATCCAGTTTCACCAATAATTACAAAAAAGCACAGTCGATTTTCGCCTAATACTTTGTGTCCCCTCATTCAGCATAGCTTTTACCTGTCTTGTGTAATCATGTGTGTTTATTCTGTGGTGGCTGACATCAGCTTTGTATTTTCCAGGCAGAACCATCATTCTCTCAACACATCACTTGGATGAAGCAGAAGTTCTGAGTGACCGAATCGCCTTCCTAGAGCATGGAGGGCTCAAATGTTGTGGTTCACCGTTCTACCTCAAGGAGACATTCGGTGATGGATACCACCTGACACTCACAAAAAAGAAGGTTTGTGTCTGAGTTGGTCCTAAATTTTTCAGCATCTTGGGTAGGAAACTGAATCAGTCATATGACTGAAGGAAGGAGGCATGGCAGAGCGTCCCACAGAAACAAAGCATGCTGCAGAAGGTTCATCTCAGTCTTGGATGTCTGCAGTGGAATAGTTGTTCCAGTATAATTTTACTTTCATGGAATAAATTCTTTATGCAACGACTTTATGCCCAGGTGAAAATGGGATGTGTTTTGGGTTGAAACACTTACTTTTGGCCACGCAAGTTCAAGAATATGCTGGACTGTTTCCTTGGGCTGCCAGTAAGGTAATTTTTTCATATACCTCAACTGCTGAGATACCTGGGCTACAGTGCAGTCTGCTCTCTGGCTCACTCTGCCTGTCCCATGCTGGAATTCACATACTTTTTTTATAAATATGTTTCCTTCAGAAAGACAGCCTATGTGGAGAGTTCCCCAAAACATGAGAGTCTTAGCTTCAGCCCCTCTATACAACTCTGATCTCAGAATCACAGAATGTTCGGGGTTGGCAGGGACCTCTGGAGATCATCCAGTCCAACCCCCCTGCCAAAGCAGGGTCACATACAGCAGTTGCACAGGATCATGTCCAGGCAGGTTTTGAATATCTCCAGAGAAGGAGACTCCACAGCCTCTCTGGGCAGCCTGTGCCAGTGCTCCTCCACCCTCAAAGTACAGAAGTTCTTCCTAATAGACAAGGCAGAGGTCTGAGCTTGAGCCTCCTGTATCCCCGGTGTACAATGCAGTCCTTTTTATCCTCCATTCCCCACTGGGCCTTAGCAACCTTTTGTGTCCCGTGAGCACAGCCACTGCAGCAGGCACTGCTGGGGGCAGAGGCAGAGATTCTCCTGTTTGCAAGCCTGTATGGAGCTGAGCTAGAGCTCGCAGCAGCTTTGTGGTTGAGGGGGGCCACCAAGGCTTATTCAGGGATGCAAGCACTTACGGCTATATCGGCAGGAGCCGAGTGACATATCCAAGAACAGTAGTGGTACCAAAGAACTATTGAGGGTCTGGGTGTGAGCACGCTGCTTCTCGGTGAGATACGCTAACAGAGCCTGTGGCCTCCACTTCCCTCAAAGCAGAGGGAGGCTCTCCAGTGGGGCCACCAGACCAGCCTCCATGGCCCTTGGAAAACAGGAATGTCAATGCTCTGCTTTATTGAAAAAGAACAGGGTCGCTTTGAGGGTTAAAGGCAAGGCCGCGTGCAGAGTGTGAATTCTGAAGTTCAGAGAAATAAAGCAGATGGGAAGAGTCCATCGATAGTATCTGGCCTGAGGCAAAATGTTCTGCTTGCAAGGAAGGGGGAACTCTGCTCTTGATAGTGTTTATTACAGTGCTGTTGGTAGCCCCAGCACGCAGAATAATGTGCAGATACCATAACAGATCAGCCCATCTTCCAAGTTGCTGGCAGTATAGATAGAGAAAATGAAAAAAGACCCATGTGCAAGCCCTGTTCTTCAAGGGAAAAGAGTGTATTTGTGCTGGCAGCCAAGCTCAGGTGTCAAGCTCTCTTGTGGCTAGGCTTTTTCTCTGTTGTACTACAAGCCCTCTAGCCAGTGCAAACTGGTGGATTCAGCCCAATCCCAGTATCCCTGTAGACAGAGGGAGCCCAGCAAGATCTTGGATGGACCAAGATGGGCACAGTGCCTCACAGAATCACAGAATGTTCAGGGTTGGAAGGGACCTCTGGAGATCATCTAGTCCAACCCTCCTGCCGAGCAGGTTGCTCTGCAAGGGCCGGAAACCCACTTTCATCTCCTTTTGATGTTTAAATTGAAATGTTGCATACCTGGACTGAGATCACCTACCAGTTATGCTCTGGGACAGGATTTGGGCTAAATTCTGTGGTAGGAAGTTTGACCTTGCAGCCCTCTCAGTGACCACATAGTGTTTTCCTCCTTTTTCAGAACATGATAGAGGAATGTGACACCACAGCAGTGACCTCCTTGATCCAGTCCCACCTCCCGGAGGCTTATCTCAAGGAGGATATTGGTGGAGAGCTCGTGTATGTGCTTCCCCCCTTCAAGTCCACAGTCTCAGGGGCCTACCAGGCACTTCTCAGAGCCCTCGATACCAGGTTGAGTGATCTTCACCTTGGCTGCTACGGGATTTCAAACACAACTGTGGAAGAGGTATGAGCTCAGGATCAGCTCGATTTAATTAAATGTTATGGAGATTAACTTCACAGCACTGTGTAACTGCTTTCTGGGCTAGACAGTGGCATGTTTTGTATGTGAGTTGCAGGCAGGGGAAGAAGTGGTTTAGGTGTTCACCGTGTTACACTTACGAACATGTGAGTGTGTAGATGGATTCATAAATCTATACATATATTCATGCACAAAGTGTACCACTGTCTCACCTTGCTAACAGCTTTTTGGCATTTTACCCAGAAAACGAGATACTGGAGTTAGACTAAGGAGAGAGGGCAATGATGTGTTTCTCTTTGAACTATTCTCCTGGTGTCCAAGAATCTGGGTTTGTCTACAGATGCAGTCAGCAGGGAGGGAGTTAGCAAACCATCTAAATGATGAACTTCAGCATGGATGCCGTATTGTACAAGTGAGTCACCTGGTGCATCTCAGAGTAACACAGGCACCTTTCTGCCCATGGGAAATCTCTGGTCAGATAAACACAAACATTTATTTGCATCAGAAACAAGAAGTAGATGATGAGCAGTGATGACCCTTGTCTTGCAGAAAGGATGGAGGGAGATTGTTACCTTTCTGCTCAGAAATTCTTGCTTGCTTTTAAAGTGTTTTCCTAAGGCAGCAAGAATGAGTTATTCAGCATGTACCACATGCAGCTTGGGTGCCACGACTGTGCACGCTCCCAGCATGGAGGCAGCTGGGATTGTCAGAGGCTAGAGGGGGAAAATATCCCAGGGAAACAGCCCTCCTTCTTTCTCCACTGGTGCCACGCAGGGAGAGCCACCTGTGCACTGCTCACTGTGCAGGTGTGGAGGAAGTAGAGTTATGTAGGACTGAGCTGAAATGCAGCTTCATTTACACCTACTCATTAGTCATGTAGCAGGTGGTATTAGGACAAGGTAAGTCCAGGGGCAGCTGCAAAGGTTTAATTTTCCACTGCTGCAGCAGGAGAGAGACAGGAGGTGACAAGGAGCTGGACAACAACAATTTTATACCGGAAAAAAGTGAATTTCTGTCACAGAGCACAAAGGGAACAGAAAAAGGATTGTAATTCATAGTTGCTGCACCAACTACAGCTACAAAGTAGGAGAGTGGATTCTGATTACTGTTTTGGTAAATGGAGTCATTTGGTCCAATTTTCCTTCATATTTTCTTGCTCCATAGGTGTTTCTCAATCTGACAAAAGAAGTAGCAAAGGACCAGCCAGAAGATGCTGAACTGCCCCAACAGCTGCCTGGAGCCAGTGGCCAAATTGGCAGTGATGAAATGTCTATGAGCACGGATACCTTCACAGAAAGAGACGGTACTAAATTACCTCCAGGTTTTACTCCAGATTTGTCACAGATGGAAACAGTGACAGATGGACTGACTGGAGCTCCCCATCTTTTTTCTTTGTTGAAAACCACATTTCACCCAACCAGCAATCACAAAACCAATAAATCACTAGAAGTACAGCACTCAACAGTTGTTTAGATCCACTGGTTTGGAATAGTCTGAATCACAGAATAAATTACAGAGGGGTTTTGTTTGCATCTGCCTTCCTTTAAAGTGACCCAGGTTTTAATCTAATCAAATACAGTGTGTGGGTGAAAGAGCAAACGTATACCTCAAAGTAATTGTTGTAATTGATATAGAGGATTATTTCTACATAACTAGTAGATCAGGAGAGAAAATTTGTGGAAACCCCTTAGCCTGTTGCAAAAGCAGCACAGCTCTGAGCTGGGTCCTCCTTGCTGCTTTTTGCTGTGTCCCGGCCGTTGCAGTATGGTAAAGCAGCTGAAAGGGCCAGACAGTGGGATAAATTCACGTTCAGAAGAGAATCAAGCTACACCAGTATCTCTGAGGGTTTGAGAGCTGCAAAAGGTGGCACAGCCCCAAAATGAGCAAATACCTAGTTGAAATGCTTTCTCAGAGTAGAAACATTTTTTGTACTTTTAAATATGCCATTTATAGTTAGGGAGGCATCCAAGGGACAACACAGAGGTATTTTTGTACTCGCTTCTCAAAGCTAACCTGAACTGTAAATGTTACTGTAAACAGTAACTCATACGCGTAGAGAAGTGTTTTGTGTCGCTTCTAATAACAGCACTGAAAAACATTTGCTTCATGTTGTATTATGTAAGTTAATATTTCATAAAGAGGAATAGGTTGCACAGGATTTGCCTCTGCTTTTAGTATACCACAACCCACCCTGTCCATTCAAAAGATCAACTGGCTTATGTGCCTTGTTTTCTTATTTCAGGATTAATTCTCTTATTGATTTGTCTGAGGACCTACTTTCTAAATTAGGAACATTGTCAGTTGGCAAATATGAAACAATAATACGTTTCCTTTGTAAGTTGCAGCTGGGTAGGTACGATGTAGATAACTTCTTGCATCTGAGGCCTGTGCTCCTCTTGCACGGTCTCAGAATGAATTCACTGTGTGTACGCATTTGAAATTAAACAAAAAAACCTGATATTACATAAGCTTATGACTCGAGCCAAAATCTGAGTCCTGTCCTAAGCCTGACCCTTCCGTGTGTTCCAACTTAGTAGTTTTGATTTGTCATCTGTAAAGGAGTGCAGGAAGCTAAATATACTCCCAGGGCACTGTAACCATAAGTTCCCTGCATTTCACAAATGGTGATCCGTGACAAAATGCGTTCTTCTTTTGTACCCAGATCAGCTCCTGATTAGATCAAAAAGCCTGCAGGGTTTGCCATTGCTGCTTAAAAAGACATCAGCTTTGTTCATTAAGAGATTGCACCATACTCGGCGTGATGTCAGAGGCTTCATTGCACAGGTCATCCTCCCAGTCCTCTTTGTGATGGCTGCGATGGGACTTGGGACTCTGAGAACTAAGGAAACCGAATATCCGGAACTGATTCTTTCTCCCTCTCTGTACGGCACATCTGACCAGGCAGACTTCTTTGGGTGAGTGGTGTTCTTTGTGATCCTTAAACCCATTTGTTTATAAAGAGCCAGTTTTACCATCACAGTTATTTCTAAGCACATCTGGTGGAAAAGTGTTATGCAGATAACATGTAGCTATGTTACCGGTGTAGTTATGTTATGCAGATAACATGTAGGAATCCTGTTCCTAAGGGATCTGTGGGGGAGATGGCTTGGCTCAGACCAGCAACCAGAAAGCTTTAGAAAAACACCACCTCAGTTGGAATTAACTGAAATATGTGAGGAATATTCTTTGTGTTTCCCATTGGAGTCTTCCAGCCCTGTGACAGCCATACTGTCCCATAGGGATTTTCTGAATATATATACTCTTCCCCTGATGTGTAATGGAGGTCCCCACATCGGTTGTCTCCAACGTTACAACTCTGGGATCAAATTCTGTCCATCTTGTGAACTGTCAGCGTCGTCCTCCTCTCTGTCAGTACGGGACATGCTTTCCTGTCCAGGCTCCCCTAGTCCAAGGCACGCAGTCAGTTTGAATGGCATGCACTTTTTCAGTGTGATTCAGTGTCACCACTGAATTATTTCACTGTCCTTAAAAATCCTGTTACCAAAATGATTATAATTTGTATCATTCTGATTTCATGATGTGAACTGCTGTCTTTCTCCAGTGGTTCTCAGCTTTAAGCCAGAAATATAAAATTTATCTCTAAAGCAAGCATGTCTGCTCTTGGGTGTTCATTCCCAGGACTGCTCATGCCTTTCTACTTCAGTCCTGCTAGATGGGGGAATGAGCCAGAACCGCATGTCTGAGTCCTCTGTTCCTAATGTTCTCTGCTTCTCCTGATGGATCATTGCTAGAGAGCTGGATCAGAAGCAAGAAGCGTCTTCTTGAATGACCAAAACAAAATGGCTGTCACAGATGAGAGACTTGATTGAGATAAGACTGGAAGCAGTGCCTGAAAATTGCAGTAGATGCTTTTTTCCTGGAAACAGAATCTTGATTGTCCAAAAGTTCATCAGTATCTGGTTTGGATTTAGACGCAGCAAATCACTAGAGTGGTTGTGCAGCTCTGAGCGACGAGCAGTCCTTTTAAACTTGTGACTGTCCTCATGTACTGCATGTACTTAAGTGATTTGCAGGGCTAGTACCACAAATAATCATTTATTTAACATCTTAAATAAATCCTGTTTCACTTAGACAGTTTTCCTCTGCTCAGTGGTAGTAGAAGTACCTTGAATGTTTTCCTGTTTTCTTTTTTCTTTGTTCAATCTTAGGAATTTTAATGAAACCACAAATGCTTTAGTCACTTCGATGCTTGCTTTCCCTGGAACAGATAACACATGCATGAATGAAAGCAATTCGTAAGTAGTTCTTGGTTTTCTTCCATTTAAATTCTGGATCTGCAAGAGAACTGACAAAACACTGTTAACCATTAGACCTTAATAACCATCTTTGATCATCTGCAGGATTTTCATACATTGGTGCCACATGCAGAGAAAAAAAAGTATCTCCTGCCTCTCTTCAGATTGACTTGCAGACTCTTTCAGCTCATTAGGAGATGTCTAACTGGCCTTTTGCAGGCAGGCGCAAGCTTGCACTGCTCACAGACTTGAGCTGGCGGGATGCAAGTCAGTTCTGAGCAGGGAGCTGTGTAGTCGTGATTGGTGTGAAGCAGACCTTAGCCCTGCCGACCACCTGCGTGGCTCCCATGTGGCTTGGAGCGAAGGTTTGCATCTACCAGCACAGAACTGTAGATATTCTTGAAAACAGGGAACTATACTGTGCTTTAAGGCTGAGACTGGGACTTCCACACAGTCACAGGACCTTGACACTGGTGTTCTTTGCTTGCCTTAAGAAGTATTCACCACCACAAGTGGACTCCTTTATTACTATAAGTAGTAAGGAAGCAGCTTTGGTGGTGGCAGGCTGCCAGGACGAGTGCAAGCTATTCTTGTACCTGGGAAGTAGTCCTTGCCTCCCCAGTAATCCCAATTATAACACTGAGCCCACCCAGAAAGTTCTCAGCATAGCTTTTGTTACCTATATCTAAAAGCTGCGCCGTGAGGACTGATTTGTTTCGGGCTCTGCAGATAAGTTTTCAAGCAATTGGTAAAATCCCGGGCAGACTTGCATGCTTGTGCATGCCACATATCTGCAGGCAAATATTTATACTGAGTATTTACAGTGACTGTGAAATCAATACAGTCCATCACAGGACTCCCCACTTATTGCAATGACAATAGCCCTTTTCTCTGCACTGTAAGGTGATTTTGGCCTTTGCGTGCTAACTCCTTACACTGTCTACTGTGGGAATGAAGTGGTGTCTGGATTCCTTCTAATCAGCTGGACGAATCCAGGCACAGAGAGCAGTAGTGAGGGCACTCTGCCGAGAGGCATTGAAAGCAGCGGGAAGATGGGTATTCCCTGAAGCACCCAGAGCTGACAAGAAGGTCTGCTTTTCTGCTGAAACTACTCATGGCCATCCTTGCTGTCATTAAACATGACAGCAATTAGCATCATTTGCACACCTAAGCACAGAGAACCTCAGAGGAAAATGTGTTTGTTTTTAGGCAATGTTTAAAGGAGGACATGCTTGGCCAGTGGATTATCAGTGGAAACCAGAGAACTGAGTATTCTGCCTGCAACTGCACAGATGGCATCCAGGTAATTTGAATAAACCCAAAAGTGAGGGGGGTTGGGGGGATGTTTGAGGGCCTTGTAGGCTGGGAGTGGTTTTGTGGGCAGACGTGACATTAAGGGGAACTCAGTGTTCAAATTCCTCCTGTCTCTTTTTGGCCTTATTTATTTTCTACACTGGATACCCACTGTCTGCACCACTTTGGGAACAGAAAAGGAAACACTGTCCTCAGAAGATTTGCATGCTAATACATCTGCCTTGCTCCCTGTGGTGGGAAAGTGTTTAACGGTGTTTTTCAATGTTGTATGATTGTCCCATTTAGCAGAGGTGAACATGTATTCAAGAGGAAAATTGCATTTTATACAAGCACTGTCATTATATGAAAGCACAGCTATTATTGCTGTTTGCTCTTCAGAATTTAACTTTATGCAAAGTCTAGATCCATCTGTTTTTACTCTGCTCCATACTATAAATAGTGATGATTAATAATGTTAGCTATTGGCATTACAGTGGTACACACAGAACCAGATATGGGGACCGTTGGGCTTAGTGTCTTTACGTGCACATGGGGAAAAGGCAGATTCTGCCCCAAAGATGTTACAATTTTACAGTCCATTTTGAAGTTAAGCTCTCCTCTTTCCAGTGCTGTTCACCTGTCTTCAGCTTTTTTTTCCAGTAGGAAATCAGACTCATGGCACAGCATGATGCTGTTTGTAAGATAAAGCATGTACTTAGTTGAATGTTCCTAGTTATTCCTTCAAATGCAGCTATTTTATGTGGTTTTCTAGATGTACACTTAATTTCACATCATTAAAAGTATTGGCATCATTTCTTTGGTAAGGCAGGATAATGTTCAAAGCTGCTTCTCACCTCTAGCAGGCACAGGCAGGTGTTCCTCAGCATGAAGGAAACTATTTTGTGTATTCTGATGCAAAGTTATGAACAAATACGCAATGGGGGAGGCCAGGGTTTTTATTATGGATGAGCTGAAAGAAGCAGCCAGCATGCTGTCTGGTAGGACACTTCAACCTTATGAAACAGTCAAAGTGACTTTGACCCTCAGCATGTTAAATTATATATTCAGGACTAACCCAAGGTTTCTCTGAAGCTCAGGAAAGTATTCCCAATGACTGACAGTAAAGCAAAAATGTAGAGCATAGCTGCTGTGAAATGCAAGATGAGAGTTTGAGGCCACCATGGAGTTCTCTGCTCCGTGAGTTGTTTTGCCCTGTGCAGTTGTTTTGACGCTCTGCTAAGTAGGATCAGCCTTAATTCAACAAAAATCTTCCTACGTAGCATGAAGCACATCTCAAGGTCACACTGATGTCAGTAGAACTGAAGCACAGATTTAAGCAAAGGCTGTTTTTAAGCACCTCACTAAATATGTTCAGGACAGCATGCAGGGATGTATGCCACGTGTCTTTGCACCCTGATTTACAAATCATCAGCTTCTGTAGGAGTCAGTCCCAGGACCAAAATGTTGCCGTTGCCTGTCTCAATCTTGTCCTGATATGCTAGTTTTTAGTTAAAACACAGACTCTAACATTTTTGTTCATTTGTCTCCACTCAGACATGTCCACAGACGAACTACACTCCCCCTCACAGAAGGACCTTCTCTACACGGACACTTTATAACCTTACAGGGCACAATGTGGAGACCTACATTCTGGCAACTACCAAAGACTTCCTGCAAAAACGGTACAGCATAAATCTCCAGTCCTCCTTCTCTGAATTGCACGGGGAGCAGCCTCTTACACTTGTCATATCCACTGTGCTTGAAGAGGTGACAGTGCAGTAGGGGTTTAGAAGGGCCTCTCTGCTGATGGTCTCTGTGAATCTGGTGAAAGGAGGTAAAATGTCCTGCAATCATGGAGTTAAAGATAAAGGTTCGCGCAAGTGTTCTGCTTGATCATAGCAGAGAGAGCCTAGGGATAACGTGTCAATCACCTGATACGTTGATGGCTGGATCCGCAGACAAGCCTTTGTCTACTCAGAAATGCTTAAAGAGGAAAATCTGACACAGCCTGTCATGAAGTAAACCCTGGGGAGAGACTTTCCTCCAAGTTTGATTCTCTGAAGAGTGTCAGTGTATGCTTCACTTAAACAAGTGCATCCATTCCAGTGAAATTAGAGGCTGAATGTTTTCTTGCACCATGGGGCTGTTAGAGCTATTAGTGTGTCTGGACTCTGCAACACAGCCGTGCAGCATGTCTTGGGGCAAAAATAGCCTGCCATTAAGGTTGTCAAGGAATACGTTCATCTGCCATTGATTTAAACTGAACTGCTCGTCTTCTGAGTAAGCAGCAATCACCTTATTCCAATGTGATAGGCAAGCGGTTTAGCAGTCAACATGGCTTCAAAAGGTTTCTCAAATGGAGACTTTCAGCACAGTTTTGTGATAGTACTGCCAAGTTTCTGTTTCTGTTATTTTTCCCCCAAATAAGGGCTCCTGCAGCAGTGTAGACTTGGCCACACTCTACGTATTAGGATAAGTTCTTTTAAGTCAAGCTAGAATTAACTGGGGTGACAGTGGCGTACTAGCTTGCACCAACCAAAGGTATTAAAGCTTTTGAATGAGGGTAACAATGCATTTCCCTCTGGTTTTCACTCAGGTATGGTGGCTGGAGCTTCGGGCTGCCTTTGACAACAGATCTCCAGTTTGATATCAGACCGGTGCCCCCCAACAGAACATTGACTAAGGTAACTAACCCCCATCTGTTCATCCTAGCATGGGATGTGTGGCACCCAGGAGAAGTGATGTAGAGTTCGGGGATATTTCAGAAAAGAAAGAGAAACCCTCTGAAATCTGCAGCCTGACGTGGGAGAGATGACTTGCAGTTTGTTTCCTTTTCTCTCCCCATTCTTCTTTATTGGTCTGATTTCTCCTGCTAGCAGGAGACAATTTTTCTGCTGTCATAATTTTATTATACAGAGGTGAAAAGATCAATTAGTAGCACCTTTATCTCATGAGAGAATGTATGTACCTTAACTAGGGCTGGCTGGTGCATTCTGATATACCCATTTCTCTGTTTCCACTCAGTGAAAATGTTGTAACGCATCAGTGTTAAAAGCACCAAGGCTGAAATCTGAGCTACCAGGGAAATGCAAGAGAGTTGACAAGATCCTGTGATCTCATTGCAAAACCTAGCTATCAGGAGAGTGTTCCTGCAAGAGCAGTGCTGTTTTCAGAGGTGGTTCCAATAAAAGGCAATCACAGGGGTTGTTTCAGTAACACCCAGAGCTGATGTACTGAATTTGCAGGTGTTTTCACCCCTCCGATCTTACAGCTTCATCTTAGATCAGAAAGCTATAGCTATTTGCTTATCACATGTCAGATTTAATACCTGGAAACCTTGATAGTGTTGGAAGCAGGGCAGACTCCAGTCCTTGCTCTGCTAGGGCGAGGAGAATGAAATTGCTGAGCACGCAGGACTTGGATCTGCAAAGGTGGATGCTGTAGGCTGTGTTTAAGCCTCTAATCTTAATAGCCTAAGCTCTCTGTCCTTTGGTAGGTAACTTACACCTCCAACCTGGGTGCTGTGGGTTGTGCCTAAAGTAGGTGATGCTAAATCCCCCCAAAGTGCATGTCCTGTGATCTGATTTTTCCCCTCAGTCCTCAGGGTTTATTGTAGTATAGGTAAGAAAAGTTACCATGTGGAGAGACGAGCTGGTGCTGAATGAAAAGGTGACGACTGGCTATTTTTTGTCCTAAAGCAACCTTTTTCCCCTTGGCTTTCAAGGGGTGTATGACATCTGACTGCTTAGCCTTCTTTGGGAAATCCCCACTGCTGGTGTTCCTCAGATCTGAGCAACTTATTACACAGAAGAAACCAATTTTCTGTACACTTTGTCAAATATCCAGCTAGTGCTTCTTTCTTGTCTTGCAGAAGGCAAATGAAGTTGATGGGACTGCTTGTGCTGAAAGTGAAATGTGCTTTTGTACCCATTCAGTACTTGATGTGGTTTCATCATTGGACTTTAACTTGTAGAGCTTATGACTTTAGATAACCACCGTGGAATGATTCATTTGTGCAAGCAGAACAAACCAAAGTGTTATCAGTAACAATTTCTCTCCCAAATTGTTTCAATTTCTCAATTGTGTGCAGGTGTGGTATAATCCCGAAGGTTATCACAGCCTTCCAGCCTATCTCAACAGCTTGAACAACTTCATTCTTCGAGCTAACTTGCCAAAAAATGAGACTTCCAGATATGGTAAGTGTCCCTTTACACGAGCAGATAATTTCTCCCCTTTGGGGGGAATATCCTGGTTCTGTTGAAGTCGATGACAACACTTACCTTGACTTCAATGAGGCCATTTCTTTATTCCCCATTATGCAATTCCTTTAAAAACGAAATTAAAAAACATGAATAAATCACATATTTCATTTGTCTTAGTCAAGGACTCAGGGGAGCCTGACAGGGAGGACCCCAGCTCCTATGTAAAACACTTCCTTCATCCAAAAAATGCCAATGGTTGCCATTCGATTTATTGCCTGTCAGCATGGTACTGAAATAACTGTCTCTTGATACATGCCCATTAGTTATGCATAGAAAGGCTACTTTGGGTCATCTCCGGGGGTGGTTTAGATTAGTAAATTTTAGTACGTCACCCTTCTGCTGAGAGCAACACAGGATGTGTGGGTATGTGTATGTTTGTGTTTGAATGAGAATGAGAGAGAGTGAGATTAAGTGAGAAACATAATTTTCAGCTATATTTCTCCTCTGACACAGGACATACACAGATTCCAAAGAGTGTTAGTAGCCCATTTGGGGTTATCAGTTCTCATAGCTTCTCCTCGGTAATGTAATGCAGCAACCTAAATTCCTGATGATAAACCAGAGCATCCGATTTTACCCTTTATGGTTTAGCTTACATTAAGGGTGCAGCGTGGGCATCAACATGTCTGGGTATGTATGCCTGTCTCTAGAGATGGAGGGGGTGCAGTGAAAAGAGAAAGATTTATGTTGATGCCATTTTGAGAAAACTTATAGAGAGATCTATGGGATCTGACAAGAGTAGCAATTGTGTGCAGAAGTGCCCTACCGATTGATTTTCTTTGACAAATGGTGCCCTTCCAGCCATGTCCTGGTCATGCCTAGCCCCCCTCATCTCAGAGGCCTGCTGTTCCAGGTGACAGTGAAGTAGGTGACAGTGTCTCTTTGCTGGTAAGACTATTCCCCACTGATGTGTTTGAATTGAACTATAATGGAAAAGGCATCTGGTCTGAAGTGTCATGCCATGAATTAAAGAAACAGCAGAATGCTGATTACAAGTCAAAACAGCATGTTCCCTCTTCCCACCTCCACGTACTGATGCACTGAAACTCTGCTCCCAACAAGCTCAGCTCACAACAAGCGAAACCAGTGCCTCGTCCCCACCGCCATCCTAAAATACCCACTGGCTCGTCCCTTTGAGAGTTGCAGCGTGCCCTCCAGGTCAGAAGGTTCAAGCTCTCCAGTGTGCGCTGCAAGAGCATATCGCAAAGCTGCAGCCCCTGCCTGGGTACGGAGAGGGGAGACTTCAGCCAGGTGCTTCCAGCAGCAGGAACATCCCAGAGCAACTGAATTATTAAGCAGTGAAGCTTCTTGCCCTGTCTCTGTATTCCCAACACATGCTGTAGCAAGAGCAAAGGCAGGAAGCTCGTGTGAACAGTCAGAAAGTTTTCACAGGGAAAGTTTTATACCAGCAAAATAACAATTTTCAGTGGGAAAGAAAAGGAGCAGTTTTTATTCCATCTGTCCTGCTGCTTACGTGTTTTTGGAAAGAAATGCTTAGTAGTAAATGACCAGACAGATAATTTTCCGCTTCCCACTAATGATCTGAGCTGTAGAATGGGGGAAATAAAATGAATGGATGAGGATAGCTCCCCTGGGGTAGTGTAAATCCCGTTTGAAATACAATTGAACAGACGTTCTGCGTGGTATGTTCCTGGCAGCTAAATCTATTTGTTGTTGTGGCAAATAAATGACAGTTTAAGAACCATTGAAATGGCCAGATAAAAGTGTGTGTTGTCATTTCAAATTTGAAAGAGGTGCCAGTCCCGCTTTAGAGGTTAGATTTAGACTGTGTGTATTTTTTAAAAATACATAAAAAGCTTTTTACTCTGTCACTAAGCAAGTCATAATAGCTTTTGACTTATGTATATTGTGCTTTCTCTTCTCTCAATCCCAACCAACAAAAAAGAGAAAGCATTGAAATGGAAATTTTGACTTCTAGCCTAAGCTTCAGTAAAGGAAAATGGCTTTATAGTGAAGTATTAACAGATTAGACAGACAGTATCTTTCTTTCTCTCTCTCTCCTTTTTAGAGAAGGGAAACATTTCCTGGCTGGTTGTGTGGCTTTATCAGCAGCCCAAGATTTTAATTCCATTTCTGTCACTGATGACAAGACTGAGGTGTTGGGTTTTTTTCCCCCTCCGAAATGAATTTCCTATGAAATCTTCCCTTTCTAATGTATTTGCTCAGTATGGCATTTGGTCAGCTAAACCCACAGTCTCCTCCTTTCTGGTCCTCGTGTCGGAGTGCTCGTTCTTAGTGAAAATAGCCCAGAATAGTTCTTTCTCATGTAACTGCTGAAACTCAGGCACCTGGCTGTAAGGAGCTTAAATTTCAGAGGTGGCTCATTCTAGCAAATCTCTATGGATTTAGTAGCACCTAGAGGTCCTCCAGCACTCCCTGAGAACTGAGGCATTTACTTAGGTGCCTAAATACGAATTGAGAACCTCGTTTTTAGGCACATAAACATCTTAGCCTAAACCCTTTCTCAGTTGCTAGAGTCTTAGAGACTGGGCTGTCATCTTGGTGGGACCAAGGCAGAGACCTTCACTGGAGGTTGGAACTGGCCCACCAGAGCCCCCCAAGTTCCTCCTTTTGTTTTTATAGACACAAATTGCCTCTGAACATAGCAAATGCACTCTGATGAGCAATACTAGTATATTTTGGGCTAGGTATTCTCCTTGGTAAAGAAGTACTTAAACCAAATCTTCTGAAGATACCTTGCACACAGGGCTGAGAATTTCTCTTGCAGCTGGTGCCTGATACAAACCCATTTTTAAAGGATCTTTTTGAAAAACATCACACAGGGCTTACCAATGTAGTAACTAGATTTTTGCTAGTTCCTTTGGACAAAATGCTCCTTTTTTGTTTTTTGTTTTTTTTTTTTTCCCTAGCTGTGTAAGACAGAATAGTTCAGAATTAACTCATTGCCAAACTGGGAACAAAAGTGTCTGTAGCTTACCTGGGTTTATGCTAGCATCTCAACAGATGCCCGTGTGGAGAAAGACATGTATCACAGGAAGATAATAGTTGTGGAGAAAGGCAATAGGGAATGATTTGTTTCTGATGATAAAAGAACAAATGCGGTGAGATCATCAAGCAGCAACTTTAAAATGGAACGTATTTGCCAGTTTTGAATGCGTCAGTGTTGAGGAATCCAACCTAATACATGGACCTACGAGCATGTGCCTAATTTTAGGTGTGGGAGTGCTCTCACTGAAGTGAATGATACTATCAGCCAGACAGATGTGGAAACAAGGCCTAGGGTTTAAATTTCAGATCTGCTGTGCATTGAAGCGAAGTCATGGGAAAAATGGGGACACTCATAATTCTACCCAAGATCACACCAAGATGACAGGGCAAAAACCAGCTTTTGATTTGCTTTTCTTCTTTACTAACAGTTTTCTGTATTACTGTCAATCTCAGGAACTGGTGAAGGAACCTGTACATTAGCTGTGTTTTTGATTTCTTTTGTTTTTGTTTTTGTAGGTATTTTCTTATCAGCTCACCCATATCCTGGAGGACAGAGTCAAGAACAAGTAATGTAAGAAGATTCATTTGGCTGATGCCTGAATTGTTTAGCTTCAAGAGAGGCAAACCAGCTTCCTGGAAACCATAAAGCAGCCTAAATTACTGAATATCTTTCTCTAAATGATGGAACTGCTTTCTTCCTTGTCTTAATTCCCTCTATGCATGAATGCATCCTGCATGCCACAGAGCTGCAGATTCCTGTTAGGGTTTCTCTGCAGGATCCCGCATAGGTTTGGAGATCACAGTTATAGCATCACACATTTTTGTGCTTCGGCACAATGATAGTAATTACATAATTTGCCCTTTGGCCTTTCCAATCAATGCTGTGGTACAGTGTTAACCACTCAGTGCTGTGAGTCCTTTTTGCTAGGCGTAATTACCATCAGCAAAAGGTGCTGGCACAGAATCAGGACCTCTTTACTTCTGAGCTCTAAACAATGCCTCTGCAATGAGGGAAATCTGCCACTTTGACTCACCATATACATCTTTCTCCACTTTCTCCCCAGGCTCAACAACTTACTCGACATCATAGTTTCAATGTCTGTTTTGGTTGGCTACTCTATCACAACGGCAAGCTTTGCGCTCTACGTGGTAAAAGAACATCAAACCAAAGCCAAACAACTGCAGCATATTTCAGGCATTGGGATGACAAGCTATTGGGTGACTAACTTCGTTTATGATCTGGTAAATAATTCACATTCCTAAATGCGCCAAGAGTAGCATTACACAGCAGAGGAAAAAAAAGTTCTTTATTTAAAGTTGGTTGCCTAGACTTCTTAATATTATTACTACCAAGAGTGTGATGTAGTAATTGTTCTCCAAGGCACTGAAGACTATGAAATGTGAACCGCAACACTGGATTTTGCTAAGCGAAGGCATTCTTTCTCTCTCGAGTGTATGCAAAACACTCAGCACGTTTATGTGAGAGCAACACAGAACAGGCCAGAGCTTGATTTCAGTTTTAACATGCAGGCAGCAAGCTGCTTTTCTGTTCGTTTGCAGGGCTAGATTAGTTGCCATGCAGGCTTTATGCCTCTGGGGTAAGGCTTTGGGGCTTGAGGCTACAGCTATTTTGGAAACCCTGGGAGTACAGGGTGTGACATTAGCAGACACCTCACAGCTGATGCTCCCCTGTTGGGCAAAAATCCATTGCTGGGTTGAATGCTCTCTTCAAGATTATATATAATAAAGGTTTTTAAGCCAAGGAAAGCTACTAATGCAGCTATATGCCTTCTAGGACCTGAGCAAATTCCTTTCTACAGTGCTGCACTGCGCTGTATAGATTTACCACCTTGTTCCTATGCACTGCGCTGCATTACGTGGCATAGACATGCCCTTGTTCTCCCTGAAGTTAAGTTTCCTCATGGTAAAGAGGGTTAATAGCACTGCTGGAAAGCACTCCTGGGCTAAGGGGATAAATATGCACAGTGTCTGTAGACTAAAGTGCTTTGTGTCTTATGAATTACCTTCAGTGCATGATGTCAAACCCTCACATAGACGGAGATCTGCAAGTGCAGACTATCTTTGCTCGTGAGCTTTGGCATTGCCAGCTATGCTGTAATGGTGATCAGCTCTACGTATCCAACAAATTTCTATTGATGCAGTTCTGCTAGTGCCTAAAATCCCAGTGATATCATCAGTTCCTGAAAATACGAAATCTTCAAGGGCATTTGGGTGGCCAGCCTCCTTTGATGCAGTGAGGGCTAAGGGCTGAAATCCCTTGGGGAACGTGAGCCTTGACTCTTTCAGCCGAGCATAGCCTAAGCTTCTAGGTGTTTTGGTAACACCGATGTACACTAACAAAGCAGTCCTACCAATACAGTTCTCATCACTAAGTAGTCTAAACTGCCTGCTCACAGGGGCCGGTGTGATTAGGCAACAACACAAGTATGTCTTGCCTTGCAGGAGGGCTTGAAAGGGGTCTGAAGGCAGCGTGGCTGCAGTCTGGCTTGGCAGAGCAGCCCCGAGCCACAGCGCAGGGGTGAGGATGGGGCAGGCCTGTGTCTGCTTCCCTGATCCAGGCCCTCGCTCCAGCACTGCTTATTTGTAAATCAGCCTGTGGAAAAATCCCCAGAGTCCTTGCCACAATCAGTATTCAGTGGGCTGAAACTAATCCAGCGCTCTCGGCAACTTGATATTTCTCAGTGAATCCCTGCCAGTAAATTCTGTTAAATCCCAAAGCTGGGGAAGAGAGGAACCTCTCAAGGCAGACGTTTGGTTGGTCCCTGGCTTGACTCAACATTATAAAGACTAGATTTACAGGGCACAGTGAAGTGGTCTGACTGCAATGCTAACAGAAAACCCAAGGGGGTATTTTTCATTCACAACCTTTTTTTAAGGCACTTTCCTACCACAGCCCTGAATGTTGAGACTTAGCCTATTCAAAGTGGCTTTGTGGAAATTCATTTGCAAGACTCCCGAAAGTCTCAGGAGGACGGAGACCCCTCCTGTATTTGGTTTCCCTTAGAAAACCCAAGCTGCACTTGTGGAACCAGATTCAGACCTGGTGTTGTTACTTCTGCATAGTTCTAGAAAAACGTTTAAGAGTTATCGTCCTAATAACATCTTTTTTAATATCATTTTGCAGGTACTTTTTATGGTCCCTGTTGGACTCTCAATAGGAGTTATTTCATCCTTCCAGATACCAGCTTTCTGCAACAACAATAACTTACTGGCAGTATTTCTTCTACTGTTACTGTTTGGGTAAGTGTGGAGCTTAGTTATTTAAATGTCATTGCACAGAGTAAGGAACTGGATATTGCAGGCTGCTGCAATTTGAGATCCAAGGGAGGAATACGTGGGCTTTTTTCTTCAATGTGCACTCTACAAATGGTGACTAGTTGCTCCTTCCAGGAGCAGTGAGCTAAACTACTGTTGTCATGCCTGCTTTATTCAAAGGGTATGAAATATTCAAGGTCACAGGGACAGCCCAAGCTGTAAGCAGATGCTTACTGAACTATTGCAAAGTTCAAGATATAGAAGCATTTCAAAATCAGAGAGAGAAAAGAAAAAAACAAACAAACAAAAACCAGCAGCACAATTCAGGAAAACTTAGCAAAAGTGTCTCCCTGGCTTTGAATCCTCCAGGCCCAGTCTGTCTGCTTTCAGTTGGGGCTCCATGTTCAAAGTATGTATTATAAATTTTTTCTCCAAATTCTAACAGATACGAAGCTATTTTTCCTTCTTTAATCTCCTGTAATATGGAAATCTAGTCACATGCCAAAATGGAGCTGTTATGTTGTCTGATGTCTTTAGTTGGTTGTTTTCAATCGCTCTTTGAGTTACTGTGGTATTCTCTGCACTGTTGGCAATTTATAGATATGCAACGTTTTCATGGATGTACCTGCTGGCTGGGTTTTTCAAAGAAACGGGAATGGCCTTCATCGTCTATGTCTGCGTCAACTTGTTCTTTGGCATCAATACCATTATTACTCACTCGGTTGTATTTCTGCTCTCCCAGGAAAAGGCCACGGACCAGGTAGGAACTGATCTCTTGGTGAAACAACAGGAGGCTTCTGGTTAAGTTTGGTGGCTTTGATCAGGTCCTTAGCAGCTGGCTGGTTTCAAGATACTTGAGGTAGACCAAGCGGAGGACGCTAGTCACAGGACCTAATGGGGTTCCCTGTAGATAGGACCTGAGGCAAATATGAATCTTGCTTGCCTGTAAGTCTACACCCCTAGGAAAGGAGGAGATGATGGTGAGAGAGGGGAGAATATAAAAAGAGTGGGAGAAAACTGCCCGTGCAGAGAAGGGCAGGAGGTGGGTGTAGATGCTTGATTAAAAAGTTGATAGGGGCTTTGAACCATTGCTGAGTTCTTGCAGCACAAACTGTGGAGAGTGACAACTAGATGTCATTGCCCTGAGTCTGACGTGTGCTGCATTAAGCCCAGCACCGTCTGTCTGTCATCTAGATCTGTAATGCGATCATCATCTCCCTGCAAGGATGAAAAATGACTCAGAGATAGTGATGATTCCCTAAAGTAAAGCCTTCTCTTAAACTGAGATATCCCTGGGAATCATTGGGATAAAATGTACACCTTACAACTAGTTTTCTTTTTTATAAAGGGCAATTGCTTTGTAAAACAATAGCTGGGTTGGGTTTTTGTCTCTAGCTGGACAGTGCTTGTTTAGCAGCCCCCTGGATTTTAGGGATGTGCAATTATGATCGTCTTTTATCCCTCGGTGTCCCAGTGGCAGGGAGTCAGTTTCTTTCCATGCTAATTTACTGGCTCTCCGCTTTGCTCTCTGCACTAATCCTTTCTTCTGCTAGACATGTACCGAATCTCTATGTGCGTCAGTTCCTGAGTGTGAGACTGTGCACTGGGCTGTCCTTCTATGTCTATTAAAGCCAAATTTTGTGGTTTATGGTGATGTTTGTCCAAGGAAAACAGATAGGACAGTGCTCCAGGAGAGTAGGGTGTGCTTCACAGCGGGCTGGTACGGTAGCTGTGTCGTTTTGGGAAGCATAGTGCAGCTCCGTGGCAGGATTCAGCTCTGGCTCACGGATGGGTTTCGGGCTGGTGCACACACAGAGTGAGGAGGCTGGTGAAGGCAGTGAGGGACTGCGCAGGGAACTAGCTGCTGTTTACTATGGGTGATCACAACCTCAGAGCTGCCTGTTGACTTTTCTGACCTTGTGCCTGTGAAACGAGCTGTCTCCAGAGCTCTTTGCTCTCAATTTATCTCTGCTCTGAGACACAAGCAAATCCCAATGTAATTGCTACACTTCAGTCCCACAGTAAAACCTATGAATTTATTCCATGAATAAAAACAGTGACTGACTGTGCTGCTTTTTGGTTCTTTTCAGGGCCTACGTGATCTTGCTGAAAACTTAAGGCATGTGTTCCTTCTGTTCCCACAATTTTGCTTTGGCTATGGCTTGATTGAACTGTCACAGGATCAGGCACTGCTGGGCTTCTTAAAAGCCTATGGAGTGGACTACCCTGACAAAACCTTTGAGCTGGACAAGAGCACGTCCAAGCTGTTTGCCATGTTTATCCAGGGCACCGTGTTTTTTGCCATTCGTCTCTCAGTTCACGACAGGATGATTCAGAGAGTCTGGAACAACATACTAGAGTAAGTAACAGCTGGAATCTCTCAATGAAAACAGACCAAGCCAGCACTCAGTGGTTTAATTCTGGGCTTTCACACCATCGTTGTCAATTATGAAGCCCATAAATTTCCAAGACACTTTGCAAACATACAGTAAGTTTTCTCTGGCAGGAGTCCTGGTACCTAGCAGTAATTAGAGTATTAACTAATAGTCATATGGGTTACCGGAGTCCCTTGGTAGTCCTTGCTGGCTGAGACTATGGCCCTCGTTTCAGGGCTCTGGGTTTGGTGGGCTGGTTGGTAAGAGCAGTCAGTCCATAGATGGCTGTTTGAATCTCCCCATCTCCTCTGGCTTGGGTGCACACGGGGAGGAGCGAGAACAGTCCTGTCACCTGCATTACAAGTGTGTCCACGAGACGGGACCTCCTCCAGCTCAGAATATTTTCTGAAAAAGAGAAAAAATCAGGCAGGAGGAGAACGTTGGGTTTTCACATTCCCTAAATGGTGCAAATATCAGGAGAGAATAGAAATTGTCTGTTTATCTCTGTGGTTTTTGCATGCCCTGGGGTCTCACGGGAAGGCTCCTTAGTATCCCAAACACACAGGCCCACTGCTGTCTGCTTACCAGAGGGTAAGCTCCCCTCTCTGCCCTCCCCACAGGTTCCTGTTTGACAGAGTACACGGCAAAGCATCGCTTCTGCCACCCGCGACTGAAGAGGATGAGGATGTCCAGGCAGAGAGGAACCGGGTGGAGTCTGGTAAAGCTGACTTTGATGTGGTGCAGCTCCAGAATCTCACAAAGATCTACCACCTTCCTCACAAACGCATCGTGGCTGTGAAAAACATCAGCCTCGGGATTCCCGCTGGAGAGGTAAGCGAGGGGAAGAGGCTGCGGGCACCTTCCACCCTGGGCAGGGAAACTGGAACAGATCCACAGCCCCACTGTCATCTTCTCTCCCAGTCCTTGCCACTGTCCCAGCACAACAATAATGGTTTGTTCTGCTCTGACCTCTTCCTTCCTTTGCCTTATTTGTTGATTCTTGGGGTTACGGTAGTGACAAAAGGTTCCTGGTGAATTTGGGACACCAAGTGAGTTTGAAAGCCCTAGAAAGAGGTGAAGAGGATGGGACAATGATGGAGCTGTATTCAGAGCAAAACGTCTGCATGCTGTATTTGTTCAGCACCTAGCATACTGCAGTCTTGAGGGGTCACTGTGGATTACCATATGGTAAATGAAGCCAGCAGAATTTATCCAGTTGCAATTATTCACCTAAACTGCATGGGAGACAGTGAATCAGGCTTATCTGCTTGTATTTTCCCATCAGGGAAAGACAAATCACTTCAGCTGAACACACATTCATGAATCACAACTTAAAACTAAAGAAAAAAACATTTTTTGGTCATGTCAGCAGAGTTAACTGCAAAAACACTGACTCCTGAGAAGAGGAAAGACAGGAGCACACAGAGCACCTCTGAGATCCAGAGGAAAGTGGAGACCAGATTCTACCTCAGGCTGTGCACCTGATTTGTAGGGAAGCCTGGAATTAATCCTTGGTACCGGATTTTTTTGAATTGCCTAGATCCCGCTGAGATGAAAGGATGTAGGGTGCTGGGCAAGAGGACAGCAGCATCACGTGGAGACTGTGGTGCTGATCTTTCTGGCAGAGGATTTTTTCCGAACCACAACTGGCATTGAGGTTTCTAACTTCTGGCAAAAGTCGCCCTGATGCTGATAGGGTTTAGGGTGCCATTCCCCATCCGTCAGCAGAGGCCGTGGCCCTGCACTGCAGACTCTGCACAGATACTGTCCCTGCATGGACCTCAAGGTGGGAAAGAGCCTTGGATTGATGCTGTGCATCTGCAGTGGGCCCAGCACATGAGGATTTTCAGATCAGCTGGTCTGTACCAACGATATCAAAATAATAGTAATTATCAGCACGATGGTGATTGCTTATGCAACACACAACTGCATATCTCCAGCCTTAGCAATAAAACATAGATTTTAGCATGAGATACTGAACTGCACTACAGGGAGCCAGTTCTTAATCTTATTAATGTAGTGCATTAGTGAGATTATTTGACAAAATTCTTGTGTCGCATTAAGGTTTTACCAATGACAGCACAAACCTCATTCACCTCATTCCTATGAATAGCTCTGTTCCTGTCAATGGGAGGCTTTGCACAAATTAGATGATCAGGATTTGGCCTGTCAGCTGAGCTCAGTGCAAAAATGCACCTTGCAGTAAAAGGAATGACTCTATTAGAGACACATCCTTGATTCTTCACCGTATTAAACCAACGGTCCTAATATAAGCTGCAGTATACTGCACCATAAACAACCTCCATTATAAGGTTGGTGTGCTCTGAGTACCTCTGCCACTCTTGCAATTCGTCTTGCTCAAGGGTCCAGAGAAAAGAAGAGACAAGATGCACTGAGCTCTCATCTCGGAGCAATATTTCTGCATTATAAATACAGCATGGTTACATTGCTACTTCTCTTTCCCACAACCCAGTGCTTTGGCTTGCTTGGTGTGAACGGAGCTGGAAAGACGACCATCTTTAAAATGCTGACAGGTGATATCGGAGCATCCAGCGGAAGGCTGCGGGTCCAGGATCATTCTGGGTATGGAGGATGTGATTTCTGGGGAAGGCACGTGAGCGAATCAGCCTGGGAGCAGTTTTTAAAGCTGGATGGCAAAGGAAAGGAAATGTAAAAGTCTGAAACAAAACAAACCATTCAAAACAGAGCAAAAATAAATAAGGCAGGGAATTTCATCCCTTGAAGATGGTATGGTTGCTTCTGTGGGGGTCTGCATTTTGCTGTTGCACCTCTGCTGTTCTCAGTGGTGTTTATTTCACTTCGTTCCTTTGCAAATGGGGTCAGTCTCGGATCCTCAGCTGAGTGTGATCCCACTTGAGAGCTAGTATCTGGAGACCGGTAGGACTCATCTCAAAGCCCTCTTTAACAGGAGTAGGCTTGGTGGCAGCTGGCATGGCTGACAGACGTCGTAAATACAATTCTTCCTTTGCAGAACTGAGGGCCTAAAAGCTGAAGGTCTGCAAATTCATAACATTTTCCTTCCAGGGTTGGGGAAGGGGTTAGGAAGCAGGAGGAAGGGTTTTTCTCTCTCCTGATTCCAGAGTGCACAGCAATTCACTGTGTTTAAAATGACTTGCCGGCTTCCTTACACAGGTCCTTGAATGACATCAGCGAGGCACACTGGTCGCTCTTTGGTTACTGTCCTCAAGAAGATGCCTTGGATGACTTGCTGACGGTGGAAGAGCACATGTATTATTATGCTAGGCTCCATGGCATCCCAGAGAGAGAGATCAAAGGAGTGAGTAACATTGGGGCTTGACTTAAAGCGTTTTCCAGTCATTGAGAGCCTTTACATTGATTTAATTAGTATTTCAATAAATAGATATGCACGTGGTAATTTATGCCTGGAGACTGTTGCGAAAGCAGTACTCTTGCTTCCATAGGTTGTACTCCAGCTTCTCCACCGGCTGAATCTGATGGCCTACAAAGACAGAGTCACCTCTATGTGCAGTTATGGCACCAACAGAAAATTGTCGACTGCTCTGGCTCTCATTGGGAATCCATCAGTTCTGCTGCTGGTGAGAAATGGGGGCCTTGTTGGGGGAAAGACGAGCGGATCTTTGGGCTGGCAGGGGTACTTTGACAGTCTGACAAAACCTCCTCAGGCACAGCTTGCAGGACACTCCCCAAATGCCCATACTTTCCCTGACAACATATGCATCAGAGGAAAGTTTAGATTCTAGCAAGCACTCGGAATTTTTTCTGAGGGCATAAGAGAGTGGTGAGCCTGCCAGTTTCTCTGTTAGCATCTTTCAGAGCTCAAAAATAGATCGTATATTTGCCAATTAAACTCTTCATGTTCTCAGCTCTTTCTTGGTTTTTTTTGTATCAAGTAACCGGCACAGTCTTGCAAGAAAAGAGGCTTCCAAGGCTCCAAATCTGTAGGAGAGCAAAGGAGCAACTTCCCTCAGGATTAGAACATAAAACTGTTTTTCTAGGTTTGGCTTCCCCTTTTGTCTTTCACTTTGAACTTTCCAGTTCTTCCATGAAATATGCCATTGCTAAAATATACCTTTTTGTGCAGTTTTTCCACTTGCTGTGTTTTGAATGTGTGCAGTGCTCTGTGAGCAGGTTTCCCACTATTAAATTTAGTACCTAGTGGATGTACATCTCCCTTGCCCCAACTTGTATTGATCCCAGCACTGCTACCTTTACTTCTGACCACACACACCAGCGCTCTAGCTGCTTTTGTGAGATGATAAAAACTCAATAAAAACAGAAGGTGGGGAAATTTCCTCCATACTGACTGCTGCCTCAACCCAAGCTGTTTGATTTCTGCCTTTTCTAAGGCGTTGTCCTCAACAATAACAATTTATCAACTGGAAATGGGCTAACAGTCTTATTACTTATGCATAAGATAGGAGATAGTATGCCATCTTTCATCTCTGGCTTTCTGTCTCTCTGAACGGAGAAATGCAACGCTTGCTTTGTCGGCATATGAGAAGGAGGCAAAACGCAGGTGCACATGGGAACCGAATGCCAGTTGATAGTTTCTTGTCTGAGATTATGCCTGTGGTGTTTATGGATATTTAAAGCACCATGGTATAAAACACACAGTAGGGTTGATTTTAGATGGTGCTATCGCAGCCAGTCAGTTCCTCTGGAGTCCGACGGAGGTTAAGAGTTTCCCCTGGTCACCAGAGGAGCTGCACAGTTCCAAAGGACAGTGAGGATGGAGGTCTTAGTCAAGCTGACTTGCTTCTGCTTGAAGGGAGCGTAGGATGCCTCAGTCAAATCCATAATGTAAGTGAAGATAGTCCTTCTGCTGGATCTGTACCAGGGTAAGCTCTCCTCTGGGTCCTTACCAGGAAATGTAACGCTAATGATGAACCTAAGAAGAGCACAAGTGTTAGGAAGATCAGATTTTGAGTGCAAATTTACATTCAGTCCTGTCTTTCCCAAAATAGGATGAACCGAGCTCTGGAATGGATCCAAATGCTAAACGCCACCTTTGGAAAATCATCAGTGAGGAAGTGCAGAACAACTGCTCGGTGATACTCACATCCCACAGGTAGGGCTGGTTTGGCTCTGCCTCCTGTTTCAGGGTCTGCAGGAGGTATGGAGAGGCCCATCCTTCACGCTCCACTTTGGTCCTCGCAGAATTTCAGGGTGCCGAGCTACGACAGGTTTGGGGGGTTGTTGTGGCTGTATGCAGGTGCCCATAGAGACCCACAACACTTTAGGGAAGATCAGTAATGTTCTCCGATTACTAAAATAACTATTTCTTTTTCTATACCTCCTCAATGACTTATTAGAGTTTCTTGGTTGGTTTTTCAGCATGGAGGAATGTGAAGCCCTCTGTACCAGGCTGGCTATTATGGTGAACGGGAGTTTTCAGTGCATTGGCTCTCTGCAGCATATCAAGAGCAGGTCAGTAAAATGTACCTATTTCGCTTTTACTCAACGGCATATGGAGTTAGTAACCTACAGCTCCAAGGGCTCAGAACATGAGACCTTTGTTAACAGGGCATCAAAATAACGTCATTTTCTGGTTTATTTTTCTCACTACACCATTGAAATTCTGTGTTGACTAAGGCACTTTCGACTCTCTCACAGCCTTTTTTCCCAGAGAGGTGTTCCCCAAAGTAATCTGTTCACTGATGAAAATATGAAATGCATGTTAGGGTTGAGCTTCGAATTTATTTTTTTTTTTTAGTTATCACAATAGCTCGGCTTGTCGTTAAGTTTCACTCCAGGTTAACAACCCTGACCCCATTCAAGCTGCACTCTGCCTGGATTAGATTTCCCCAAAGAGGCTGTGCAGCACTCTCAAAGGATTTTCTTCATCTGTTTCTCTTTCTACTGTGTTAATTGTGGTTTTCTTTTTGCCCTAGATTTGGAAGAGGATTCACTGTGAAGATGCACTTAAATAGCAACACAGTTTGCACTGAGATGCTGACAGAGTTCATGAAGTCACACTTTCCAAATACATGCCTGAAGGTAAGCAGGACAAATGCTGTCAGGAGAGGCCCTCTCAATCGCTTCAAATTAACCAGCAGGATGTTGCAAGACAGACATCTTGTACATACTGTGCACATAGATCCGTGTTCTCAGAGCATAAGGGATTCATACGCGTGCACTTGTCAGTGCTATCGGCAACATTTTCCAAGGGCTGGAGCACCCAAGTTCCTTGGTGGCTTAAACAACTTCAGCCCAACAGCTGCCGTGATCCTATCAGGCAGCTGTTAGGTGACCCTCTGCCTCTGGGAATGGTTCCACTGAAGGCTGGACTGCACAGAGACCCGCTTCATACTCAGTGGGTAATGAAATGGTCGGGTGCTTCCAGTAACTGAATAACCCTAAAACCGGAGTAACTGAGTCACAAATCCCATCCATTGTCCGTAACCCCGTCTCTGCATTAATCAAAACGGCAGACATGGAGCTGGAAAATGCTATGGCTACCCTCAAGCTTCCAGCTCTGGGGCTTAGTTATCATCTCCCAGTCACAAAACCCACAAAAACTCCTGATGGGGAAACACCTATCAATACCAGACAATAATATTCTTCGCCTTTGGGAGCCAGAAGGAGAGAACACACCCTCTGCCCCTTCATTATCCCACAGTTCAGCTCCTCTTTGCTTTCATTCTCGGCCAGGCAGCCATCAGATCAGTTGGCTCTCTATAGGCAGCAACCTCTTAACGTCACCCCATCATTCCCCTTCCCACAGGATCGGCATTTCAACATGGTGGAGTATCACGTCCCAGTCTCTGCAGGAGGGGTAGCGGGTATATTTGATCTCCTAGAAGCCAGCAAAGCAACCTTCAATATCAGGCACTTCTCAGTGAGTCAAACAACATTAGAGGAGGTAAGGAATTAAAGATGTGTGGCCATCCATTTAAAACTGCTAACAGGCGAGCGGACTGATGGTTACACATAATGGACTGCTGCACACAATAGACTACATTTTGAAAGCGATTTCCGTCTATATTCCTCCTGGGGATACTTTGTCAGCACTACTGCCTCCAGATACCTGCGCTGGCGCTAGGAGAATGCACGCAGAAATCTGCCTGTAGCATGAAGGATCTGTTCTTCCCTCTGTCACCGCTGATTTCAGCAGCCTCGTGGGTGTGGATGAAGGGCAGGATTATGAATCGCCCCGAGTCCAGTGCTAGGCTTTCTGCCAGTCCTGGAAATTTGCTTGATTTCGCTCTTTCTTGTACTGTGCTTCGGTTGTAAGTCCATTTAGCATTACTCCAAACTTAGTTTCGTGGTTAAGTTCCCTCCATTTTCCCTCGGAAGAACATTCCCACTGGCATCAAAATCTTGTAGGAAACACATCAGCTGAAGGGGAGCCGTGAGGACTATCCAGAACAAATCATCCTGTTGAGCATCAGCATCTGATCGATTAGGTCTGTCCCAGAGAGGGGAGCAAAAACTGCAGCCCTGTAATCCTATAAATTGTTAAACAGAGATCTGGGGGAGCAGGGAAGGAGGTCCTCAATATTATTTCTGTAAGGGGCAGTGGCTGTGAGAGAACCGGGCAGACAAAACCGCAGGAAGCCCCATGTCGTGTTTTGTGGGAGGACAGCTTGGATTTGTGTATATGCAAATGTGATTGCAGGTAGTGTTCTGGTAAGAATATTTTATGTATTCATTAGATACTCTTCAAACAAAGACTGTTATGTGTGATTATATATACCTATCTATATAATATGCAGTTTTGCGTGCACGGATGTCAATTATATATAGACAGATGGGTTTATAAAGTAATAATGCAGCTATATTACACCGTGATCAAAACGAGCCACCACATGGGTATTACCTCGCTAGTACTTTTAAAACATGAGCTGCAGGACAATTAGGTTTTGTGCAGGAATGTCTACCTTTGCATCCCCGTGTCCATTCAGCGGTACAGGGGTGCGCATCCCTTTCTTTACATTAACCCATAGGAGCCCAACATTTGCAGTTCTCAAACCCAGCGTGAATCCATTCCTGAATTTTTTTTTGTCCCAGGCAAATGAACAGCCATTCCTTTTTTATATTCGTGCATATTATAAATGCTTTATGCTGTCACATACTGAATGTTTTCCTTTAAACTTCTAGGTTTTCATCAACTTTGCTAAAGATCAAGCAGATCCTGACGGGGTAGATGCAGGTCCTGATGTGACACTGGACAGCTGTGACACAAGTAGCCAAGATAGCACCATCAGCTCCATCTATTGAAGGGACTCGACCGCAGGGGATCATAGAAGCTGGGCAAAAGACCTGGTGATGCCTCGGGGTTCTTCCAGCCCTGGTTTCTATGATTCTGGGATGGTGGGGATAAAAAGTCCCATTTTCTTAAAGTACTTTTTTTTTTGATGTGTACTTATTTTGTTACTAGGAACACAGTAGGTGTTTAAGACTGGCATTTGGTACAATTCAGGTTGGTCTTTCCACAGGTTCTTTTTTTCCCTCCCCCAGTTCTTGTTTTATGGTCACTGTAATGCCTGTGAGGACTCAGTTGACGTCACCTGCTGCTTGTGGCCATTTGCTTACAGCAGAAATGGCCGTGCGGGAGCAAAGGAACTGTCGGCAGTGGAGGGTATTTGACAAAAAAGCAGCCCGGCGGCTGCCCTCTCTGAAAGCCCACGCTCCACTCCTTGCTTAGCAGCAGTCTTTCTGGGTGACCATGAGAAAGTCACTCAGTTTTGACAGGATCCCCACTGGGTAAATGGGGTTCACGGCCTTGCCCTACCTCACAGGGGGGTTGTGAGGACGTAGGTGTTACGTACCGAGAGGCGCATATGCCGTTGGTGGGGGTAATGACATAAAACTTACCTGTATGTGTGGGTTATGTCACTACAAATATAATTATTTTAAAAGCTGGTACTTCCAGTGGTTTTGGTTTGTTCCTGTAGTTTATTCCAGCTCTGTGTAACTCCTCGAGTAAGTCCTCCAGTCCCAGACAGTTCCTGGCTCTTGGTACCCAATGGAAGATCATTCCACCAACTGGCCCCTTTCTCCTTTTGGCTGGCGTTCAGGGCTTCTCTGCGACAGCAGAAGAATGGTACGAGCTATTTGTGGAATCCTCTGATATGAAGAAGTTTGCTTTGTAAGATTGTGTTGCCCTGAGCAGAGTAAAAGCAACGAGCGTCTCAGAAAACCTCCTTTTCCCAGGCGGCTCTGCCTCTCTGCTTCCTCTTCAGTGACCTTCCTCCTCAACACCTGCCTGGTGGCTGCCCCCGTCACTCCTCAGCTGTGCCTGACCACGTTAGAAGGCATTGTTACCTTCTCCTACAAAGACTCTGCCCCACTGGCTTTAAATGAGACCTCCGCCTACCTTGGAGCAGCAGCCCCCCAGTAGCTGAGTTCAGCACACCAGCACACACATCCTTTTTTTTCCCCCAGAATCATTAATAGATAGAGTAGTTTAATGTTACTCTGTATTACATGTACCAGCCTAAGGCCTCAAAGACTTGGTTTTGGGTCGGGGCGTTGATGTACGTGGTGCTATTCAAGCACATAATGAAGTTAAACCCGTGGAGCTCTAGAAACTTTCTGTTGCTGGTAGAAGAGATGGCCGATAAAGCCCGGTCATACTTGCCTTGTAAGACCTGGGAAGGCCAATAGGGCACTCGGGTTTGGGTCACACACACAATTCCAGCCAGAGGTTGGTTGGTTTGATTTTTTCCTTTTTCCACCCAAAGCCAATTTGAGCCAAAGGAAACTTTAGATGAAAGCCACAATGCTGCATCTTTCTCACCCTGGCCATCAGAGAAGTTTTATTATTTGAGTTCCCATTTGATGCTGAGGCTTGCTGAGATAATCACGCAAAGAACAGGTACTGTAAATATCAAGGGTGTTTGGGATTTTACAGTGGGATACTGAAGTTCAGAATTTAGCTACTGCAAGGAGGTCACGTTTTCTCCTTGATCTTAGTGTGAACTTCTTCCTGATAGCAGGAGGAGTTTTGTTATGGATTGAAGGTATTTTCAAGCCTTGAATTACGCCTCAACCTCCTAACTGTAATTAAAACTGGAATCCAGCTTCTTTCCAGAATGCATTTGACACCTGCCATTTATAAGTAACTGAAAAAGCTGCCCAGACATTCATTGTAGCTTCTATTATTATGTCTCTGGCTCTGCAAAAGCTTTTTTTTTCTCATGTTCATTGCATATCTTATACAGATCACAGTATAAAATTAAGCTTTTCTCTAATGGAGGGCTTGTGCTCCCTGCAAAGGACTCGGAGCATGAATGCCAATGATTTAAATGCAGTCTTGTAATACCAATCAGAGTATTATTTTATTATGTCGATGGCTTTGCAACTGCCAGTGAAAGATGGATCTTCAGACTCTGTCCAGATGTACTTTACATTTAATTGAGGGAGGCTGATACAAAGCTATTCTTTTGTTCCTTTAGAGCCTACTAATAAAAAAAAAAAAGAGGAAGTGATTCATTGGAATACTTCAGCAAGTTGCAGTTTAATTGGGTAAAACAGAGTTTTCAAAAAGGAAGCAAAAAGCATCCTTTGAATTTGCACCCAATTCTGGCATTAATAGAAACATCTGCTTCACGCGAAATGTGTCACGGCCATGATATACGCTCTCCGTTTTCACTTGCAGGTAAAAATAAAACATCTGCCATCGCCATCGAGTCTGTCAGCATTGGTCCAAACAAGCCAAAGTTTACACGCTTAAGGGAATTGAATTGAAACCTGTGGAGAAGCCGTTACAACTGTTAGGGGGGTGGAAGCATCTGGCAAGGAGGTTGTATGTGACATTCCCTGGTGTGCCACGTTATGAATCTCCCTGCTGAGCCTCAGATTCCACCTGTCTCTTTCGGAGGTAGGACACACCCCAGGCTCGATTTTGGGGCAAAAAACGTGGAAACTAATACTGTCCTGCCTCCGAACAGCAGTTCCGGGTTCTTCATCTCCCCGAGGAGGGTTCATTCTGGTTCCAGGGGTGGCCAGAAATACAGAGCCCTAAGAAACAACCGACAAAAATCTGTCTTAAAGATTACGAGCAGGCTGTACAGGTCAGGGGGAGGATGGGGACACTCCCCTCTCTTCGTTGCCTGCAGTAATCTTCACCCTGCTGCTGGGCGGTGTAATAGCACATCCTCCTCTGTTTGCCAGCCCTCTGAATCAAATCCTCTCTCAAATTTTTGCTTTACATGACTCTGCTTTCAAAAAACAAAGCCAGACAGCCAACAAGCTCGGTCCTTCCCTTGGTCTGAGCAGGGAGGTAAGATCATTGCAAACGCTGACCCTGGTGTCCCTGGGTGGGACAGAGGAGCGCTCTGCGTCCCACTGCACAGCACGTCTCTGGGACCAAGAGATGAATGCTGCAGTCTGGGGGGCCAAACAAGCTTCTCATCACACTTCTGTAACGCAGTCTCATTTCAGCCGCCCTAATAACCCTTGTTCGATGCAACAGTGCCGGGCAAGCCCTGCCGGAGCGATCAGGCAGCCCATATGCGTTAACTGGAACTGCGTGGGCCTCAACTGAGCTTAATTTAAAAATGCTCTAAAATCTTACAGACACAAGGTACAGGCAGTGCAATCGCTAAGCAAGGCCGGGGCCAGGGAGTCAAGGAGGAATTTCGTAATTGGTTATGTGGATTGTGAGACTGATTCAAACCAGTTTTGTAATTGGAGCCGTGGGCTCGGAGACAACGATTCAAATCTCCATCCTGCCTCTCCTTCATTTATCACTTTGTCCTGCTGATGAGAGCAGGGCGCTGCTCCAGCCTGATCCTTGCCTAGCTCCCGTCTCGATGCAGATGGCCACCGAGGACTGACTTCGCAGGGTCGGAAAAGGTCTGGCAGGGGCTGAGGAAAGCTGTCCAGAAAGGCCAATGTTAAGCAATGGTTCTCTCAGCCCTGACCGCTACCGTAAATATAAATTCAGAGTCTAATAGGATTGGGGTTTTTTTTTGTCCTTTCATGAGAGCAGCAGGAGTGGTTTTGTTACTGGGTTGGGTCAGAAAACACTTTTACAGGTCAAATGAACCCGCCCAGGTAAGCATAACTCCGTGACTAGTAAAGCGCAGGAGCAGGGGATGCCCTCGGAGCTGCTGGCAGCGTGGAGTCGCTCCTGGGATCCAGGATTGGCAGGATCCGACCTCATAACGGGCTCAGAAGGGAGCCCCAGCCTGTCGCAGGGGCTTCTGCTTCCTTCGTTTGCTGCACCTTCACGAAAGCTGCCGTGAGGCTTTTTGGCTTTTTACAAGCCAAGAAAAATGTATGTTCCTGCACTTAATAGGGGAAAGGGGTTTTTGTGAGCTGGTGGAGGAAGAAAAATGGTTGTCGGATGGCAACAGCACATAGCATGATTTTACTCTTTTTTTTTTTTTTTTTTTTTATTGCAGACAACAGCTGTGATCTTGCATAGCTATAACAAAATATCAACAGTGCATTAAAAGTGAGCACAGCAGAGAAAAGAAGTAGTGGGGAATGAAAAAAAAAACTCCCCAGAATTATTATTCTGCGACAGTATTTAAATAAAAAAAATCACTCTAATTAATTTAGTTGTTCAGGGAGAGGGTGGTAATAAGGAGGATGGCACTGAAATAGTAAGAACAACATTAGTAAGGGACACAGCCAGCGCTAACTTACTGTTGGCTCTGCTCCTCACACTACTCGCATACGCAGCGCTGGTAATGAGGGAGGACGATCGGCCCCGCGGCACCACAGCAGCATAGGGAGCGCAGCCCATGTCGGGCCAGACCGGGCCCCTCAAAATATCTGTAGTGTGGGGAGAGCTGCAGAAGAGCACCTCAAGGGGTATCAATGTTTTGGGATCGGGGTCTGACCCATGTCATGGTGCGATCCTGCGGCACCTGAAAGCTGGCACGTGCCAAAACAAGGGAAAGTCGCAGTGGCTGCATTCAGCCCCCGGTGAGGAAAACCTATAGCATGTGCTTGCAACCCATGGAGCAAGGCTTGAAACCAGGGGCCTCTCCACAGTGCTCGGTTCCTGGGGGGTGCAGCCCCCCACTTCATTGCTAATTGCTTCTGGAAGAGACTTTTGGAAATAGGGCATCGCCAGGGAGAGCAATTCTGAGGGCCTCGTGCTGGGAGAGAAGAGAAATAAACGGCCGTGCTCCCACAAGCTCTAAGGCTCAAACCAACAATCCGATCGTCTACCCCAGCCTCCAGTTTAATGGGGGCTCTTGAATTTTAAGCAGCGGGTCTTTCACTACAGACAAGCGCGCTGGGTAGAAATGAAGCATCTCTTAGAAAGAGCTCAGGTCTTCGCCGATTCCAAAGAAAAAAACAAAAGAATGCAGCTTCAGGGCACGACAGAATTTATGGTAACACATAGGAGATAAAACCCGAGTGAAGACGGGTAATAATTGAGGTTTTTACCTCCATTAGCAGGTCAAGGTGAACTTTCAGCCCTCTACTGTCTGTGCCCTAGCTACCAGCTAAAGGGGTTTTACCCAGCCCTCCCCCTTAATGCGCGGTGCCTGTCTCACAGCCGGAGCCTAACAAATCGAAGCACATCCCCAGTGTGAGGAGGAGGAGGAAGCAGGATGAAATGCTTGTCCATAACCAGACCCAGCTGGGTTATTCCTGTGCAAGACAGCAATGAATTTAAGTTAAAATGATACCAACCAGATTGAAATGCAATTAAAGGAGTTCCCTTAGGGTTGCACATCCAATTAGTACAGTACCTTTAATTACACCCGTGCAGTTTCCAATAGAGAGGACCATCAGCGCAGAGCTGAAGTCCGCCTGATGACCCATATCCACGAGGGCTTCAGAGGAGTTAGGTGTGGGTTTGCATTACCGAGCGGTGGGCTGCTGCTCTGTGGGGAGAAGAGCTCCTGGGGTGGCCCAGCCTGGGCTAGCAGCAGGGTGACCGCTTGCCCAGGGCACCCGGTGCTCCTCAGGGTGTCAGCCCCAGCCGCGAGCGCCTCCGCAGGAGGGATTTTTCCCATCCTCCTGCAGCCTCGGCATACCAGGGATGGCGGTGGAAAGTCTTTGTGGACAGACCTGCTTTGGCTGGATCACAAGGGATGGAGCTCAGAGCTCTGAATTACCTTCTCAAGGATCCGCTCTTGCTGGCTGGCTGCAGCGGGAGCCTGGAGAAGCCCCCAGGCTGAGTCGGGGCCCTCACCTGAGCTGGGTGACCTAACCCCAAAGGGCTGCCTCCCGTTTACCTTCAGCCAGCCCTCGGAGCAAAGCAGAGGAGGAACACAGAAACCGTTTTCAGCTTTGTAAGAACAATTTTCTCTAACAGGTGATTGCTGGACAGCAATTAAGATCCAGGTGCTTCTGAAAGGCAAGACGTTTTTACACTGTTTAGTATGTAAGATTTCTGTCTTGCAGTGACTGAACATACCTTGCTCCCAGGAACTGTGGAAGCTAAAGCATCTGAGTTGACCTTGATAAGAAAGCTCACTAAAAAATTAACAATGCAAATACGAAGAAATGCTAGAAACACCAGAGTACTTCTAGGTGTTCCTCAGCCATCTTTGGGGAGTTATGTGAGGTAAAAGAACTCAAAAGACCTTACCACCTCTAACCTTGAGCAGAACAACACCCTCAAAGCAGCCAGATGCGGCGGGTGCAAGTCCGGAGTGCGGTCCTTGGCTTGGAGCCTATAGTCAGGCTGCTCTGGAGCTCAGCAGGCTGTGGGACCACGTCTTGCTCCCCTCAAATTCCTATTTAAAATCCTGTCAAAGAGAGAAAACAAAGCTGAAGGAGACTCTTCTTTGCCCATTGGACTACCAAGCCTGAGGGCTGGTGTGTGTTGATAACCCAGGGACTCAATTTTAATGCAAGGTCACATCACCTCGCACCAGATCGTGCCCTACGATCAATACTGATAGGTGTACAGAAGCACGTGCTTCATACGTCTTCATATGCTCCTCCTCAAGTGTTTCTTCAAGTACCTTCAATGTCAGTAAGACGAGCAAAAGTTGAGACGGTAGGCTTAATCAGAGTAACAATTATAATCATTCCCATCCATCACCGCAAAGCAGGCTGCGATGCTCCTGAATCCGTTCTGCTTCAGGAACCTGGGAAATCAGAGCCGCACCCCATCAGCCAGACAAGGGCAGCTCGAGGCTTGCCGTGAAAGAGGAAGAAAATGATTGCTCGGGCTGACTTACTTCTTTCTTAATTTTTTTTTTTTTATTAGCCTTCAGAGCCTCCCTAGAAATTATTAAAGCTGCTTGGGGGAGTGCAGCACCACAAAGGGAGCGTTTACTCATGGGCCAGTGCTTCACGCTGCGATAAGCCTCTGCGTGAACATGCTGGTGTGGCTGTACGGGTTTCCTCCCTCGCATGGGCAGTGAGGCTTCTCCTTTAACCTGCTTTCTACATCTTCAGCATTTGACCAACCTCATTATAGGCTCAGCAAGCAGCGGGTTTTTTTTACCCGTAAACAGCTCGTTGCCACGCATCAGTGGATGGCAGCAAAGGCAAAACTTGCATGTTTGTTATAAACTACCCTGGTTGTTGGCTGTCTGAGGTTCGCTGGGTTAAACGGAGCCTCTTGCTCCTCACAGTTGGGTTATAAACTGGGACTGGCGAAATTGGGTAGGATTAGGGAATACCATGGAGTTGCAGCAATGGGGACCTTCGCTGGGAGGTTTGGGGCTGCAATCTAGGCAGTGTGTGCACCTGAGGTACGAGGCTGTGCTTGGGGAGGCTGCTTGTGAACTGTTCTCCCATTGTTCAGTTTTAAATTGGGAAAAGGTGTCTTAAAAAACCAGCAACAACAACAACAAAACCCAAACACAAACAAAAAAAAGCCCAAACCTTCAAAGGTCCTTAATGTGCCAGAGCTGGGCCCCCCAGATGCCTGCAGGGATGGAGATGTTGGAAAAGGCTCAGCCATGGCGGTCTGGAGGAGGCATGGGATGGTTTGCTCCACGCTTGTCACCCTGCCTTTGCTGCCGGTGGAGGCAGCAGTGCCGAGGGATGCAGTTTCAGACAGAGTTCATATTGCAACCGTTACAGAAATCCCATGTGCTCGAATGACATAACTCTGCCAGCGTACAGAAAATTGTAATTACTAGGTGAGCGTTAGTGGGGCTTCAGCCCTGACCCGTGAGAGCAAGAAACCTACATGGCTCCCTTGGAGAGCCGTCGTGTTATAGGGGTAATTTTTCCACTGTGAATATCCTACACGGGGTGATTTCAGTGCTTGAAATCAGCTCGTATATGACACTAATATAGTGCCCCTTTGAA